>NW_028261390.1:896707-998434 GCF_051295495.1 Thamnophis sirtalis
CAACCCTCTGCTTAGGCAGGAGGTAGATTACAACTCCCAGAATCTCCCAGCCAGCAGGCTTTAAGATGGAATAGAATAGAATAGAATAGAATAGAATAGAACAGAACAGAACAATAAAATAGAACAGAATAGAATAGGAATAGAGTAACAAACTTGGAAGGGACCTTGGAGGCCTTCTAGTCCAACCCCCTGCCTAGGCAGGAAACCCTACCCCACTTCAGACAAATGGGTATCTAGTGTTTTCTTAAAAGCCATCAATGTTGGAGAATTCACAACCTCTGGAGGCAAATTCTGTTCCACTGGTTAATTGTTCCCACTGTCAGGAAATTCCTCCTCAGTTCTAAGTTGCTTCTCTCCTTGATTAGTTTCCACCCATTGCTTCTTGTTCTGCCCTCAGGTGCCTTGGAGAATAGTTTGACTCCCTCTTCTTTGGGGCAACCCCTGAGATATTGGAACACTGCTATCATGTCTCCCCTGGTCCTTCTCTTCACTAGACCAGCCATGCCCAATTCCAGCAACTGTTCTTCATATAGAACAACAGAGTTGGAAGGGACCTTGGAGGTCTTCTAGTCCAACCCCTCTGCTCAGGCAGGAAACCCTACACCACTTCAGACAAATGGCTCTCCAACATCTTCTTAAAAACTTCCAGTGTTGGAGCATTTATAATTCTGGTGGCAAGTTGTTCCACTGGTTAATTGTTCTCACTGTCAGGAAATTTCTCCTCAGTTCTAGGTTGCTTCTCTCCTTGATTAGTTTCCACCCATTGCTTCTTGTTCTGCCCTCAGGTGCCTTGGAGAATAGCTTGACTCCCTCTTCTGTGTGGCAACCCCTGAGATATTGGAAGTCTGCTATCATGTCTCCCCTGGTCCTTCTTTTCATTAAACTAGACATTCCCAGTTCCTGCAACCGTTCTTCATCTGTTTTAGCCTCCAGTCCCCTAATCCTCTTTCTTGCTCTTCTCTGCACTCTTTCCAGAGTCTCCAAATCTTTTCTACATCCTGGGGACCAAAACTGGATGTCGTATTCCAAGTGTGGCCTCACCAAGGCCTTATAAAGTGGCATCAACACTTTATAAACTGGATGGTTTAAGGAAGGGGCGAGAGCTTCCTGCTTTGTTTTGGGAACAGGATTAGCCGAGAGGAAAGCGGGGGGGTCTGATTTTGCTAAAAGAAAAAGAAAAAAAGCAGAATTCCAGGGAAAGCAGCTGGAATGTCGAAGGGAAAGGATGCAAACTGGTCTCCATCAAAAGGAGAAGCACAGAAGGCGTCTCACAAACCAGGAGACGAGCTCCGTGGGTGAACGGACCCCATTTGTTTTGCAATCGGGGTCCAGCCTCAGGTGCTGCACAACCTTGACCTTCCGACGCACAGGTGGTCCTCGGCTTATGGCCACAATGGAGCTCGTGATTTCTGTGGCTAAGCGAGACTCTGCCGACGTGGGCTTTGCCCCGCCTGAGGCACTTTCTTGGCACCGTGGTTAAGTAAATCCCTGTGGTCAGGAACCCGGTCATTAAGCGAATCCGGCTTTCCCTCTGGTCAGAAGGTCGCCAAAGGGGCTCACAGGACCCCCGGGACACTGCAAACCGTCATAAATATGAGTCTCTGAATTTTGATCACGTGATGGTGAGAAGCTGCCACAGTCAGGTTTGAAAAATGGTCCTTTTTTGCAGTCCCATTGTAACCTTGGTCGCTACATGAATGGCCGTAAGTCAAGGAGCTCTTGCAGTGAATTACAACCCCAGCCAGGAGTGTCAAGGGGGCCCACCCGAGCCATGAGATCCAAGGGGTGTCAGATGGCTGCATCTCCCCCATTTTTCTGGCTACATTCCAGGGAGGGATCAGAAACCCACATTTGTCAAGCCAAGAACAGCCTTTCCATCCCTCCGTCCCTTCTGGAAGGACAGAACAGCAGCAGATTTGGAAGGACCTTGGAGGTCTTCTAGTCCAGCCTTCTCCCATCTCAGAGAAGCGGATGTCCAGTCTCTTCTTGAAAACCTCCAGTGATGAAGCCCCCACCACGCCTGGTGGCAAGCTGTTCCAGGGGTTAATCCTTCTCACTGTCAGAAAAGTTCTAGGTTGCTGCTATCCTTCATTAGTTTCCATCCATTGCTTCTTGTCCTACCTTCAGGGGATCTGGAGAATAAACGGACTCTGCTCTACTTCTAAGAATCACTAAGCTAGAAGGGACCTTCGAGGCCTCAACCTCCCGATTGAGCAGGAGACCATTCCAGGCCAATGGGCCTCCGGTCTCTTCTAAGCCTCCAGTGATCAAGCACTCAGAACTTCTGGTGGGAAGCTGTCCCACTGGTTAATGGTCCTCCCCATTAGGACGTTTCTTAATGCTTCTCTCCTCGGTCAGTTTCCATCCACTGCTTCTTCCTGTCCTGGTGGTTTGGGAAATAGCTTGACCTCAAAGGCCCTCCAGTATCGGAGGGCTGCTGACATGCCCCCCCCCCCTGGTCCTTCTCTTCATTAAAGGTTTGTCTTTAGAGGGGGGACTGTTACCCCCCACCCTCATCCTTGGCTTCTCAGGGGCTTCCCTTCTTGGAGGCCAGTCACGTCATGCGCAGAGATGCCAAGCCAGCATCTTCAGAGAACAGCTGCAGGTTGGACCATTGGCCAGAGGTCTATGGCAGATCCCTGCAATCCAAGTCGATGGAGGGACACAGGGACCACCCACCTCACCCAGGAACTGGGAAGCTCGGCTGGATGGAAGCTGAAGGAACCCTCCCTCCCACCAGACATCTCTGGTAAATGGTTCAACCACCAGCTGCTTTCTGAAGATAGCAATAGCAGTTAGACTTATATACCGCTTCATAGGGCTTTCAGCCCTCTCTAAGCGGTTTACAGAGTCAGCATATCGCCCCCAACAACAATCCGGGTCCTCATTTCACCCACCTCGGAAGGATGGAAGGCTGAGTCAACCCTGAGCCGGTGAGATTTGAACAGCCGAACTGCAGATAACAGTCAGCTGAAGTAGCCTGCAGTGCTGCATTTAACCACTGCGCCACCTCGGCTCGATGCTGGCTTGGTGCCTCCGGGTGTCCCCCAAGAGATACGTAGCCGAATGACACCCTCCAACGTCACGGAGGGACACAAGGCCACCCACTCCATAAGTCAACCATGAAACCTGATTGGATGGAAGCTGCTATGAAGGCGGGGGGGGGGGAGATTTGGGGCTGAAAGGGAAGTCGGTTAACATTTCACAGCAACCATCCATCCCAGCTCCAGGGAGAAATTCAGGAATTACTGTTAGAAAAACTCAATCACGGTGGCTAAGGTTGAGAAGAGAGAACAATGGGTCAAGTGCAGGGTGGGGTCAAGGAGAGGAAGGCTGGAATGTCCTTGGACGCCACGCAACGTTTTCCTGGGGAGAAGCTCAGGGTAGTCCATGCCATTCCCAGGAATCCAGCTCAGCTCCGGTGACGCCTCCTCGCCTCCCCGAGCCGTCCGCCTTGGGTGGCCAAGATGACTTCAGCGGGATGACAGGCGTTGGAAGGGACCTTGGAGGTCTTCTAGTCTTCAGACAAGCGGGAGGACGAGCCAAGAACCCGTCTTGATGCCTTCTGGCTCTTGGGGAAACCTCTTGGCGGGTGAGGCCTTGCAGGCGGCCTCCGATGCATCCCGTTTCGCCGAGAGGCTTCGGTGACAACGCTTGGCAGCGTCTCCTTCTGTGGTTCGGGAGCCCGGCCTTGGCAGCTCGCCCCACACACGGGGAGCCCCGATGCGGTTGCATCCATGGGAGGCAACCGCAGGAATGTCAGGCTGCCATCCCACTCTCGGCCCCGGGTTTCAACTATCAGGCTTCGGCTGGAGACACTCGATCCCCCCTCCGGTGGCTCTTCCAGGGAAGAGAAACCAGAGAGGCCATAAAGTATTCGCTCCGATGGGAGACTAGCAAGCGCAGCACATAACCAATTACTCCAAATAGTTTACAGATTTCGGCTCGCCTGATTCCTGGCTCAGGTTTCTCGCGCTAACTTGTTGCTTAATGGCTTATTTGTGTTCGAGGCAGCCGAAGGTTCTGGCAGGACTCACCAGGCTGAGTCTTCAAGGCAGGGAAAAGCCTCCTGCAGAGTCTTCTGACACGGACGCTTCTTCCTCCTTCCTTCCAATTTCTCTCCACCCCCACCCGCAGTTCATTGAGAAAGGTCTTCACCTTGGAAGAATCATGGGGGGGGGGATTGGAGAGAGCTTCGGGTATCAAAACAAACCAGGTTTATGAAGCCAGCCCCACCTGGTTGAAAGCACACTGTCTCCTGACGTGTAAATCGTGGTTTGCAAATGTTGATAGTTCACACGATGTACCAAGCCAAACATCTCATCTGTAAAGTGGTGAGGAGTCTTACTGGCAAATCCCAGTTATGGATTTAACTGAGGCATTCCTTCACCACTGGAACAGCCCATAACATTACTGGGATTCCCCATCAGGCATACAGGGCAAGGCACTGTATATAAAGAAGAGCAAACTCCATTCTCTTCTAGCACTGATGAGGTTACCTAGCTGGGTCATGAAACGCCCGCAAGAAAACCACCAAGCTCAGAGAGCACCAGGAACCCCACAGTTTTTTTCTTCTTTCTTCTTCTTCTTCTTCTTCTTCTTCTTCTTCTTCTTCTTCTTCTTCTTCTTCTTCTTCTTCTTCTTCTTCTTCTTCTTCTTCCTCCTCCTCCTCCTCCTCCTCCTCCTCCTCCTCCTCCTCCTCCTCCTCCTCCTCCTCAGAGAGCGCCAAGGAGCCCCCAGTTCAATGAACTGCAAATATTTTCTTCTTTCGTCTTCCTCTTATTTTACCTTCATTTAGACTGTTTTGGTTTCAAAGCTGTTCTTTTCCACAGTTGGCTGACAAAGAGGAATCTCTGTGTTCCCCCAGCCGTTGGCGTTTCCACCTTCTCCTCGGTCACCCCTTCCAATTCTGCCATTCTGACATGCAATCTTGGCATCTGGATACAGCAGCCCTGGCTTGCCCTGGCTGCTTCTCAGCCCCCCCCCCCCCCCCCCCCGGGAGCCTCTGGGCTCTGTCCTCCCTCCCCATCAGCCCTCAGAGCTAAGAAGCATCTTCCCACTGGGCCCAACTACCTGGCCGTCCTCTTACTGGGAGTCCAGGTGGCCATTGTATGCACACAAAAGGCACACACACACACACACACACACACACACACACACACACACACACACACACACACAGAGCCTGTGGGGCTTCTCCATGTTATGGTTCTCCCAAAAGCACTTTTCTGCAAGCCAACTGGACTTTCTTGGTTCTTTTCCTTGAAGAGGTTTCGCTTCTCATCCGAGAAGCTTCTTCCGCTCTAACTGAAGCTCTAACTCTAGTGAGATAGAACTGAAGAAGCCTCTTGGATGAGAAGCGAAACCTTTTCAAGGGAAAAAAAACAAAAAAGTCTGTTTGGCTCTTGAAAAACCACCTTTGGGGCACCTCCCACAGGTGCCCGGACCTCCCCGCACCCCAGTTAAAGACTCCTTAACCCATCAGGCAGCCCTTCGTATCCCCCCCTCCCAATGTCTGTTTGTTAGATGGGTATCCCAGTCACTTAGCCATGGTTCAATTGTGGTCAAGGACTATCTGCACCGAAGAAGCCCAAGGCCTGGATTACAATCCATTTGGGGGAGGCTCAACTCCATGGAGGAAGGCCCTCAGGTGCTGCCCTCAGCACAGAACAGAGAATCCAGAGGCTGGAAGGGACCCCAGAGGTCTTCTAGTCCAGCCCCCCACCCACCCACCCACCCAAGGCAAGAGGTACCTCATGCCACCTGGGACCAATGGCTGCCCCATCTCTTCTTGGAAAGAGGATTGGCATCCACAACTTTCCCTTTGCAACCCAGGAGGCCCAAATCCAGACTGAGGACCGGGCTCCAGTTCTAAGCCCAACCCCAGGTTCCCATCACCCAAATCCTCCCCCCGTGGCAGGATTTGGGTGATGGGAACCTGGGGCAGGAGCCAGGCACCTGACCCTAAGCACTTCACCCAAATCCTCCCCCGTGGCAGCTGTCAGTCAGGGGTGAAATTCATTTTTTTTTTACTATTGGCTCTGGTGGGCGTGGCTTGGTGGGCTTGGCAGGGGAAGGACCCTGCAAAATCCCCATTCCCTCCCCACTCGGGGGGGGGGGGGCAGGCAGAAGAGGCATTTGCTGGTTCTCCAAACTACTCAAAATTTCTGCTACCGGTTCTCCGAACTACTCAACATTTTCGGCCACTCTGCTCTCTCTCTCTCTCTCTCTCTCTGCAAACCCCCTTCGCAAGCAGCCCCCTCGCTTCCACGCCGAGCCTCCGTTCCAGGCCCCCCCACCCCACCCTGTCATCAGCTCCTGCAGGAGTGAGGCTGATTGTGTTTAACGACGTTTGTGCGAAACTCCCACCCACAAGCCGTGACCGAGGTCACTGCCGACTGCAGAGCCTCCTCTCCTCCCAATGAAGGGCTGCCGGGGGAGATGGAGCCCCTTTAATTCGGCTAAACGGAACCACGTTTCCTGGGATAAAAGGCAGGAAGGAGGCAGCAGAGCAACGTGTCAACATCGAAGGGTGGCTGCGGCCTCCAACCGAGGCTCAGAGCAGGTGAGGTGTCACCTCACCTCCAGCTATCACCTCACTCTTGGGGGGGGAGATAGGAGGCTTCTGATATTTGAGAGGCTGCCCCAAAGAAGAGGGGGGGGGTGTCGAGCTGTTCTCCAAAGCACCAGAAAGGACCAGGACAGGAAGCTGCGGTTGGAAACTAATCAAGGAGAGAAGGAAGCTGGAAATAAAGGAGGTATTTCCTGACAGTGAGGACCATTAACCAGCGGAACAACCTGCCACCAGAAGTTGTGGGTGCTCCAACACTGGAGGATTTTAAGAGATTGCGCAACCATTTTTTCTGAAGTGGTAGAGGGTTTCCTGATTCAGCAGTGGGTTGGACTAGAAGACCTCCAATGTCCCTTTCAGTCCAAGATTCTATAAGGCAGGAGAAAGAGGGGGAGGGGGAGGGAGGGGGGAAGGAAAGAGGGAAGGAAGGAAGGAAGGAAGGAAGGAAGGAAGGAAGGACGGAAGGAAGGAAGGAAGAGGGAAGGAAGGAAGGACAAGGAAGGAAGGAAGGAAGGAAGGGAGAAAGGGAGAAAGGAAGGAAAGGAAGGAAGGAAGGAAGGAAAGGAAGGAAGGAAGGAAGGAAGGAAAGTTGGAAGGAAGGAAGGAAAGAGGGAAGGAAGGACAAGGAAAGAAGAAAGGAAGGAAGGAAGGAAGGAAGGAAGGAAGGAAGGACGGAAAAGACGGAAGGAAGGAAGGACAGAAGGAAGGAAAGAAGGAAGGAAGGAAGAAAGAAAGGAAGGAAGGGAGGGAGGACAGAAGGAAGGAAGGACAGAAGGAAGGACAGAAGGGAGGAAGGAAGAAAGGACGGAAGGAAGGAAGGAAGGAAAGGAAGGAAGGAAGGAAGGAAGGAAGGAAGGAAGGAAGGAAGGAAGGAAGGAAGGAAGGAAGGAAGGGGTTGACCTACTCTGCTGGCTGGAGAATTCTGGGAGTTGAAGTCCACAAGTCTTAAAGCTGCAAAGTTTGGGGAGCCTGAGATAACCCTTTAGGTCCCCTTTACCCAACTTAGTGCCAACTTAGTGACTGATTTTAAAAACCGAAATCCATTCGGCAGATGAGCTCGGGGGGACCCAAGTCAAGCGAAGAACTCGAGCCATGGGGGGTGGGGGGTGAGAGAGGAAGCCATACATACATGGAAATGAGGCCGAGTGGTTTGCGTGTTAATTAAAGCCGAGCTGGTCATGCCATCCGCAAGCTACAAATTAAAATCTTTGATTAGTGAGGGGTTAGATAAAAACCACAATGGCAAAAGCAAAGGTTTCCCTCCAAAGGGAATCTCTCCTTCCTTCCTTCCAAGCTCTCTGGCATTTCAACAGGGAGGAGGAGGAGGAGGGGGGGGCTTCATATCCAGCTGCAGGGGGTCAAACGCCCCAAGGAGTTTTAAAACATTGCTATCCAACAAGGATGGCCAAGGCACCCGAGGGCAGGAAACTCCTCAAGGAGGGAAGCAACCTGGAACTAAGGAGGAATTTCCTAACAGTGAGCACAATTAACCAGTGGAACTCCTTGCCACCAGAACTTGTGGGTGCTCCGACACCGGAGGGTTTTAAGAAGAGGCTGGACAGCCGTTTGTCTGACATGGGTCTCCTGCTTGAGCAGGGGGCTGGACTAGAAGACCTCCAAGGCCCCTTCTAGCTCTGTTCTATTCTAAATCTTCCTCCATGCTGCACCTGGGGGCCCCTGGGAGAACCCCAAAGCTGCACCAGGAGGCCCCCAACGGAGTCCTTGGCCCATCCCGGGCAATGGCTTCTGGCTGCCTATCTGCCAACCGCCTGAATCCAAGAACCGCCGGGTGGGAAACCCAGGGAGTGAGAGACTCCTGCAGGCCACGAAAGGCTGGAGGGAGGTCAGAGGAAACGGAGGATGCAAACTGACGGATGGTCAACCGGGTGGGGGGGGTGGGGGGGGCATCCGGTGTAACAGAAGCTCTCCGCATCTCCCTCTGCAACCCACGGCTTCGACCGGGATCAGATTTAGGGCTGCCGGCCGCCAAGACCAACAACGGGCAGGATTATCCAATTACAGCCTTCCAACTGGCTCAATTATCCAATTATTGCAATGATCAATTATTACGTTGACTGACGGGCCCCCAATCCCCCCCCCCCGAGGAGGCTGACCAAGGGCTTCGGCTGCAGGGGAAGCTCGGGTGGACGCCAGCACTGATCGCTACGTCCTTCCCTCAGCCGGGGGGTGGGGGGGAGGAAGGGGGGGGCAGTCCGGCAGACACGGACTAAGTTTGCAGGTGGCGTGGAATGGGGAGGGGGGGGGGGTTGGGGAGGGGTCCAAGGCTTTAGAGGGAAACGGGAAAGTCGGAGAAAGCAAGGAAGGCTGGAGCACCCGGCTGAAATTGGGAATCAAACGCAGTAGAATGACGTAGAACCCTAGGGGGCACCTCAGAGGCCTTCTAGTCCAACCCCCTGCCCAAAGCAAGAGACTGACACCATTCTGGGCAATCTTTCCTCCAAAAAACCTCCAGCCACAGAGCACCCACAAATGCAGGTGATCCTCAACGTACGTCCACAGCTGAGCCCGAAATGTCCGTTGCTAAGCGAGACAGCTGTCAAGTTTTGTCCGATTTTACGACCTTTCTCGCCGCAGTTGAACCGCTGCAGTGGTTAAGGGAATTTACGCAGTCGTTAAGCGAATCTCTCTGCCCCGCTGACTTCTCTTAAGGTCGCAAAAGGGGATCGCCTGACCCTGAAACGCTGCCACCGTCATACATACGAGTCAGCTGCCAAGTGTCTGAATTTTGAACACATGACCACAGGGGGTGCTGCAACGGTCATAAGTGCGGAACACCGGACATAAGTCCCCTTTTTTCAGTGCCGTTGTAACTTTGAACTCAATGAACGGTTGTAAGTCAAGGACCGGCGGTAAACAGGATGTAACTTGGCACAGAGAAATGTGAAATGTCAGGAAAACGAAAAGCCAAAGTGCAGGATGTGGAAGCCTGCAGAAAACTACTGGTGGTCCTTGACTTACGACCAATCACTTAACAACCGTTTGAAGTTCCAATGGGGACTGCCCAGGATCCGGCTTCACATGGCCACACTGCAGGCAGCTCTCCTCAGTGACGCAACCGCATTTTGGGCTGTTTGCAGCGTCCCAGGGTCCTCGTTTTATGACATTTTTGCTGAAAACCAACCCTTACTTTCCCTTTTCAGCAAAACTGCCCCTTGCAAAGGATGGCTCCGCTTAGTGACCTTAAGAACCGAGCGGGCTGCTTTACAACCAACTGGTCTGCTTAACGACCCCTGCGAAAAAGATTGTGATGTCAATCTGGTCATGTGACTGACCTGTTTTGACTTATGACCGTGGTGGGTGGTTTCCATTACGGTCGTAACTTGAGGAGCCCCCTGTTGGCGCCCTCTCAAAGGAAGTAAGATTTGGGACAAACGTCAGCCGGTGGAACAGACTGCCACTTGAAATGTGACTTCTCCTTCCCTGAAGGTTTGGAAGAGAGGTTTGGACTATCAAAGGTGTTCCTGCGCACAGGGGTTAGGCTGGATGGTCTCTATGGGGCCTTCCAAGCCCTGATCATTATAGGGAAGAAGCAACTGAACTGCATTCTGTGTGGTGGCTGCAAACATCTCGACTTTTTCGTTACATTTTGGCCTCCAGGACTTCTCTGGGGAGTTTGGGGGGGGGGGGAGTCTGCCCTGCATGACACAAGAACAGAGCTGGAAGGGACCTTGAAGGTCTTCTAGTCCAGCCCCCTGCTCAAGCTGGAGACCCTCTGCCATTCCAGACAAATGGCTGCCCAGACTGTTCTTAAATAGTGTGGTGATGGAGCAGCCACAACTCCTGGTGGCAAGCTGTTCCACTGGTGAAATTTCTCCTTAGTTCCAGGTTGCTTCTCCCCTTGAGGATGTGCCATCCTTTGCCTCTTCTCCTGCCTTTGGGTGCCTTGGAGAGTAGCTTGACTCCCTCTTCTTTGTGGCACCCCTTAAATACTGGAAGACTGCTCTCAGCCCCCCCCCCTTCACTAAACTAGGCATTCCTGCACCTCAAGGTTCTTTCCCTCATTGACCCCAGCAGCTGTCAATTCTGTACCTGCTCGTATCATCACCAAGGTGCAGCCCCAACCAGCCTCACGGGAGTTCTCCCCAACATTAGCCTTGGAGGTTGCTCCTTCATGCTTCTTCCCATCTGATGTCATCCCAGCAACCTGAGCTGTCTTACCTGGACGGGGATGAGAGGTTCTTTGTCATCAATGTCAATCAGAACATCATCTTTTGGGGTGAGGGCCGTGTCATCTGTAACCAATGAAGAAGAAAACCCAGCTTCAGCTTTTGGAGTTGGCTGCTCATCAACATGTCTTTCAAACCATCCCTGTCACTCAACAGCTGTCTTCCAAAGAAGTCTTTCCGACCAAGGAGATGGAAGAGGGACTCTTTGGATACTTGTGATTCAGACACATTGTCTGGGAAGGTTCAAGGTACATTAAGCTATCAAGCAGGCCATATGGGAAGTCTTCTCCAGTCCATCATTGTTCTGGGTGTTGTGTTCAATAACATCTGGAGGTTGGTGTGTTGGAGAAGAAGGACAGACACCATAGAACCAACCCCGAACCCACAAGCCCACAGATAGGTGACCATGGATAATCAGACCTTCAGGAAGTCTCCATAATGAAGTGACTTCAGTGGACCACACAGGTAGTCAAACCTTCAGATGATACTCAAGAACAAGGGTCTCCAAACCTGGCCACTTTGAGACCTATGGACTTCAACTCCCAGAATTCCAAAGTCACCTTGGCTACTTTAAGACTTGTGGACTTTTAACTCCAGGAATTCCCCAGCCAGCTCTGGGAGTTGAAGTCCACAAGTCTTAAAGTGGCCAAGTTGACTGTGGAATTCTGGGAGTTGAAGTCCACAAGTCTTAAAGTGGCCAAGTTGGCTGTGGAATTCTGGGAGTTGAAGTCCACAAGTCTTAAAGTGGCCAGGTTGAGAGACCTCTGCTCAAAAGCAAGGCTTCCTTTGCTAATCTTGACATATCATGTAGTGGTTCCAGGAAAGCCACCCATTTTTAGGATTCCCCCCAAAGATCTTCCACCCATCCTGACCTGCGTGGGTTTCAGGAAATACGGCGTCTTCTTTGTAGGGGTCGCAGAAGAATTCTTGCAGGGATCGGATGGTGCACTGGCCCACCACAGGTTTGCGGCCGAAGGGCCTGTTGTCGATGACTTTGATGATGATGGGAGGACAGTAGAGGTCTTCCCTTGGCAGACGCTGGAAGAAGGACAAGGGCAGAGAGAGGAGGAGGAGGAGGAGGAGGAGGAGGAGGAGGAGGAGGAGGAGGGGGAAGAGGAGGAGGAGGAGGAGGAAGGAGAAGGAGAAGGAGAAGAAGAAGGGACAAGATTTATTCAATCTATTTAATATTACATGTCTTGACGGCAGCAAGAATTGTAACAAGCACAACACAAAGAACCACCCATAGAAGAAGATGTAATTTAAAAATCACTAGATTGTGCAGAAATGGATAGGTTGACATTCAAGATAAAAGATGCAGAATATTTTCAAACGCGGGACTTATTTTATCAATGGCTGGACAATAAAAGTAGAAATCGGAAATTGGAAAAAATACTATTATGTATGTCTTACGTTTACTATATTATATTATATTATATACTATTACTAGCTGGATACCTGTGCTTTGCTACGAAACTATGTGATTTGGGCTTGATACTAAAAGCTTGAAAATTAATGTAGAACGTGTAACGCCGTAGCATCAGAGCATGTTAATATAAGGCAACTGGCAGTTGGAGCAGAGTTCCTTTTAGGTGGGGAGGGGGAGTAGAACATCTAACTCCTTAGCATCGACGCATGTTAATATAATACTGTATAAGAAATATTGAATGATCTGACGGTCATTTCAACAAATCCTTTCTTAGCAAGGACCTGGAAGCCAAGAGGAACATACATGCCGAATTTCAAGTTTGTAGGCTTTATAGTTCTGGAGATTTCATGATGAGTGAGTGGCATTTGGCTTTTACATAGAGCAGTGGTTCCCAAACGTGGCAACTTTAAGACTTGTGGACTTCAACTCCCAGAATTCTTTAGCCAGCAGAGCTGGCTAAAGAATTCTGGGAGTTGAAGTCCACAAGTCTTAAAGTTGCCACGTTTGGGAACCACTGATATAGAGAGATAAGTAAATTAACCCAGAAAACACACTGTTCATAAAGTACTTGTGTATGTTAAGGAAAATGCATAAACAAACTGTTAAAAAAAAAGAGAGGGACAATATTGATTGAGATAACACCGAAAGGGTAAATATAATTTCCTCTTGTCCCAAGGGAGAAGAGGACGCAGAATGAAGCTGCCTCACCACTTCCATGAAGAGGACGGAGATGTCAAAGTTGGGGTTCTTCTTCAGGTTCCTGATGACCGTTGACTGGACCATCTGCCCACCACACTCCACCAGAAGGCTGGGAGACGTCACGCTGGCCAACTGGTAGCTCTTCAGGTTTCGAAGGCCCCAGGCTAAGACCTGCCCCCCAAAAACCCACAGAAAGTTATCCAACGTGGAACTTATTTTGGCGGTGGTTGGAGAAAAGGGATGAAGAACGCGATCAGCACTAAGCAGATAAAATACTCCAGACAACACGATGATGATTAAGCACCAACAAAATGTAAACAATAGAAAATTAAGAAAACTTTGTTTTTAAAAATGGGCAATTCTCTTCCCTTAAATCTTTCCAGAGGTCCTCAATTCACCGGGACGTCTGCGCCTACCTCGATGGCCGTTCGCTGGAGGACAGGCTTAATTCCTTGAGGCACCATGTAGATGTTGGGCTCCCTCTGGGGCGGTGGGTAAGGCAAGTCTGAATCTGCAGACTGGAAGAGACGTAAATTGAGTCAGTGGGTCTCTTTCAGGCGGTAAGAGGAACGGAAGCCCGCCCCACCGGTTCCTCCAACCAACCCAGAAACTTCCTGACAGTGAGGACAATTAACCAGTGCCACCAGAAGTTGTGGGTTCTCCAACACTGGAGGTTTTTTTAAGACGGGATTGGACAGCCGTTTGTCCAGAACGGTCTCCTTCTTGAGCAGGAGGTCAGACTAGAAGACCTCCAAGATCCCCTTCCAGCTCCCTTATTCTGTTGTTTTCTTATTCCTTCCGGTGACTTCATTCACAGGCAAAAGGAAAGGTGAGTGAAGTTGGTTGAATGGAAAGAGCCGTTCTTCAGAATCAGGCCCGAAGGGAGTCAGACCCTCCGTGGTCTGGGAGGGCTTTGCCATTCAGGTGACCCCCCCCAAACCTTTGCTCCTCGCCTGTCACAACATCCCCTGTATTAATAGCGAAGCATCTTTGGCTTCCATGAATTCATCTCCTGTTTTTTTTTTTCTTTTTTGAATATTGTGGGCTCAATGAAATATAAAATAAATGCCCTATTGCTCTCCTTGGGAACTTGGAACCAGGAGGGGCTCCGTCCTCGGTAACTGAGTTTAAACAGGGTTGGGATTAACGCACGTCCATCAACGGACAAACACTGAAAAAAATAATAATACAAAAGAAAAATAATAATCATAAATTGATTAATTAAAAAGAAAACAAAAGCATATTTTTTTTTAAAAAAATGGAAGGCAGACTGGAAGGCCACCAGGTGATTTTTCTGCCATCCCTTTTCCACGTTTCCAACTTTGAGGAAGGAGAAGAGGCTGCCAAGTGATAAATGCAGGTAGCCCTTGACTTACGACAGCTCGCTTAGTGACCATTTTCAGTGCAACAGCACCGAAAATAGGGACGTGTGATCGTTTTTCCACACTTATGACTGGCTCGTCTTTATGACGGCCGCGGGGTCCACGGGGGTCACGTGATCCCTTCTGCGGCCTTCTGATGAGCAAAGTCCATGGGGAGGACGGATTCACTTAACAACCAGGTTATTATTCACTGAGCAGCTGCAGGGATTCGCTTAACGACTGCGGTGAGAAAAGTCGTAAAGTGAGGTAAGGCAGAAATTCGGGGCTCCCTGGTGGCCATAAGTCGAGAGGACTACCTATGTAAAATGCCCAGCGGTGGCATCATGCCACGAGCTGCCAAATTGGGGTGGTGGGCATCAGGGCACCCCCCTGCACTCCAAATTCCTGAAATTGAGAACTGTTCACCTCTTGCGAAGGCCTGGAAGCCGCCTGCAGCGCCACCCGGTTGTGGCCCAGGCTTCCCCATAAACCCGATCTCGGGGGGGTGGGGGGGTGTGTTAGCCTCCAAAGGAAAGGAAACCCCTCAGGCGGGGAAAAAAACCAAAGGCGGCTCTCAACTGGGGGGGGGGGGGCAGTTGGAAGCAATTTCGGCTGCAGTCACTTTTTCTAGCCAAAAAAGAATTATTGCATTAAATTAAGGAGGCAGATCCATTTCAAACACCAGATCGGGTCGTATTTATTTATAGATCCCGTCGATGTATATTTAATGAGGGCTGCAAGGGAGGCGGGCAGGGTGGGAGCCAGCCAAGGCTGCTCGGGGCGGGGGTGGGGGGGAAGGAGGGTGGGGGGGGTGAGGAGGGTGGGGGGGGAGGCTAATTTTCCCTGGCACTTGCCAGGAGCTGCCTAAACAGAAGAGCTCGCTGTGCGTGATGGCATTGCCAACTCTGCTCGGGCGTAATTGGAGCCCCCCCCCCGTCCCTCTCCCCAGCCCCCGAGTGCAGCCCCCACCACCACCACCACCGGCCCCGCTTTGAAGATTTTGTAAAAGTTTTCTTTTTTTTAATTTTTAGCCTCGTACACACATTTACAAGTATACATTCTCTTAGTTATTATTCTCATCACATATTAACACATTTAAACATTCATTTTGCCATATGAAAAATTACAATATATTATCGGGATTGCTTTGCTTACCATCCCCAAACAACTATTTTGTTTTAGCTCCACTCTATTCCTTTCCTTTTCTCCCTCCCTCCCTTCTCTACTTTCTTCTCCTCCTTTCCCTTCTTCTCCCCTACTCCTCTCTGCCTCCTCCCCTTCCTACCCTCTCTCCTCCTCCTCCTATCCCTCCCCATCTTCCTCTCCTTTCCTCTTTCTTCTTTCCCTCTCCTTCCCTCTCTTCTCCTCTCCTCTTCCTCTCTTCCTGTCCTCTACCACCAAAAGGGGCGCCAGGCCCTAAAGACCCCCATCCAATTGGCAGAACCCCCCAAAGCTGTCAAGGAAGCTATGAGGAGGCCCCCAGCCCTTCTCCTTCTCCCTGCCACTGGGCGCTCTGGGAGTTGTAGCCCGCCATGCTTAGAGGGCGATGGGTCATTCCTATCCCCCACATCTGGGGAGGAAGCAACAGTGGGCAGGGAATCATCCATCCAAGAAGAGGAGGGGGGCGATCCCTCTGCCCCACACACAACTTAGGAGGTGTTTGACAGACAGCTGTGGCTTTGCCCTTAGTTAATTACGCGGATGATTCCAGACCAGAGGTGGGTTCTTATCGGTTTGGTCCGGTTCAGCCAAATAGGTAGTGGAAATTGGCCGTACCTTTCCGAAACGGTAGCGATGGCAGGCTGGCCACGCCCCCGTACCGGTACGGTCCCTTGGCCTGTCCCTACTCGCTCCCCCAGTGCACCTGGTCGCCGCTCTCTCGCTCTCTCTTGCCCCGCCCATCCGCACCATGCTTGCCCCGCCTACCTACCCGCCCACCACTCGCTGACTCGCTGGCTCGCCCCGCCTCTGAGCCCCGCAGACCTTAGTTGATCAGCGTGAAGGACAAAGGATCCTTAATGAGCAGGGAAGGAGCCATGCGGGGGACGAAGGAGGGAAGCAGCTGAATCATCCGCCACCTTCACTTGCTGGAGCCGCTCAGGGCTCCGGTCTCCGAGGAGCGGCCCCTGCAGCTCTGGAAGGGGCCATTGGGGCTGGAGGGTGAGGATAGGGATGTCTGAAAAGCCTGCTGGGGGGGGGGACATCAGGTGAGGGGGGCCTGGGATGCCTCTCTGCAGGGCGGGCTGCGACCCAGAGGGGGGATTGCCCAGGAGAAGAGGAGGAGAAGCGGGCAGGGATAACGCTAAGTGGGCGGGAGCAGCAGCTGCCAGAAGAGCCAGCTATCCGGCTGCAGTGGGGAGGGGGCACTCAACCTTCATTGGCCAAGGCACACAAGGTGTGACTGTTAACGGGGCCCCCGGATGGATCAGACCAGGGGGCGCCTGAGGAGCCATCAGGTGGCTTTCAATGTTGACCAATCGGGGAGATTTGGGGGTAGCCCCACTTAGCCCTTAGACTTATATACCGCTTCACGGGGCTTCCACAGCCCTCTCTAAGCGGTTTACAGAGTCGGCCTCTTGCCCCCCAACAATCTGGGTCCTCATTTGACTGATAGCAATAGCAGTTAGACTTATATACCGCTTCATAGGGCTTTCAGCATACAGAGTCTATACAGAGTCAGCATATCGCCCCCACAGTCTGGGTCCTCATTTCACCCACCTCGGAAGGATGGAAGGCTGAGTCAACCTTGAGCCGGTGAGATTAGAACCGCTGAACTGCAGATAACAGTCAGCTGAAGTGGCCTGCAGTGCTGCACCCTAACCACTACGCCACCTCACCTGATCTCGGAAGGAGGGAAGGCTGAGTCAACCTTGGGCCTGGTGAGATTTGAACTGCCAAAGTGCTGGCAGCCAGTGATCACCAGAAGTAGCCTGGGTTTCAAAAAAATTTGGAACCTACCCTGTGGGTGTGGCCTTCTTTGTGGGAGTGGCTTGCCGGCCATGTGTTCCCTCCCTCCCTCCCTCTCTCTCTCCTTCCTTTTGTCTCTCTGTCCCTTTTTTCTTTTTTCTTTCATCTCTCTCTCACTCTTTTTCTTTCTTTTTTCCTTTTTTATTTATTTATTTCCTCCTTTCTTTCTCTCTCTGTGTCAGTCTGTCTGTCTGTCTGTCTGTGTGTGTGTGTGTGTGTGTGTGTGAGAGAGAGAGAGTGGTGGGTTTCAAAAAAGTTTGGAGCCTCTTCTGTAGGTGTGGCCTGCTTTCCGGGTCCACTGGTGGAACCTCTTCTAACCGGTTCGGTAGATTTGACAAACCGGTTCTACCGAATAGGTGCAAACTGGTAGGAACCCCCCTCTGCACTGCACTCTAACCACTGTACCACTTTGGCTCATTTCAACCTTGTTTGCACCCTTGGCTGAGGGAGGAGCCCCTCCTGGGTCCCCCAAATCCTCGCCCTCCAAGAATCCCCTCCCCAGGGTTTTTCGGCATGCTGCTCCAGCCCAGGAAGTTGCAGAGTAGACCGGGGGGTGGGGAGGGCAGGGGGGGTAAGCAAAGTGAAGAGATACCCATTGCAGAAGCCCCTCGTGATAGAAGGCGGGGGGGGCACAGCTACAGCGCGGCCGTCCCGGGTGGCACCAGGCAAGGAGAGAAGGAAGCAGAAGACAGAGAAATTGTGAGCTCAGACACACAAACAGGGGGGTGCACCGTGCACACTCCGATGGGGGCGGGGGGAGGAAACCCAAAGGGAGCCACTTTCCACCTTCCCCATCTTCTGGGGCCGGTGGAGTGATTTCTGCAAGTAGTCCTCGACTTACAACATTTAGTGACCGTTCGAAGTGGCAACGGCACTGAAAAATGTGACATGAACGGTTTTCACACGACCGCTGCAGAACCCCCCCCCCCCTGAGTCACGTAATCAAAGTTCAGATGCTTGGCAACTGATTGCAATATCCCAGGTCACATGACCCCCTTTTGCGACCTTCTGACGAGCAGAGTCAATGGGGAAGCCAGATTCACTTAACAACCTAAGTCCACATTCCAGCCAGAGAGGACCATTGCCTTGAAAGAGGGGTCAAAGGGGCCATCTAGGTCAAAGTTGAGCAGCCCCTCTCTCAACCGTGGGGGGGGATACGACACCCCCCCCATCTCCTCTTCACAACACAGTCCTTCCGGCCGTTCCAAGAAGGCTCCCCAGCCATTTGGGCTCTGATTCAGGGGACCCTGAGGACACAGATAAACCTCCAGGTGGCCTCAAGGACTCTCAGAGGGAGGACCAACAACCAGAAGACTGCAAGGAAAGCGAATCCTTCCATCCTCCACTATTCAGTCAGAACTAAAGAAGGAGGAAGGGAGGGAGGGAATTAGAAAAGAATGGAGGAAGTTAGGAAAGAAGGGTGTTAGGATGAAAGGAAGTTAGGATGGAAGGAAGTTAGAAAGGAAGGAAGTTGGAAGGGAGGAAGTAAGTGAGGAGGTTAGGAAGGAAGGAAGTTAGGGAGAAAGGAAGTTGGGAAGGAAGGAAGTTAGGAAAGGAGTGGAGAGAGGAAGGAGGAGGAAGACTGTTGGGTCCTTGATGCTCTCTGAGCTCCAATGTTTTCTTGCAGACATTTCCTGACCCAACTGGGGAACATCATCAGTGCTAAAAGGGAGGGGGAGGTTTGGGGAGGAGGAGGAAAAGGACTGGTGGGCTCTTGGTGCTCTCTGAGCTTGGTACTTTTCTTGCAGACGTTTCATGACCCAACTAGGTCATTTCTTCAGTGCTAGAAGAGAGTGGAGTTTGAGTGGGGAGGAGGAAAAGGACTATGAGGTCCTTGGCGCTCTCTGAGCTCAATTTTCTTTCTTGCAGATGTTTCCTGACCCAACTAGGGAACATCATCAGGGCTAGAAGGGAGAGGGGCTTGCTCTCTGTTTATGTTTTGCGTCTCAGCCTCCCCCGCCCCTTTCTTCCAACACAAACATCCCAGCGAGGACCAGGGGAGCTCACCTCATCCAGAACGGACGCCAGTTCTGTCTGCAGGGTGTCCCCATTCGTCCCACGAGGAGGGAAACGCATGTCAGGGAAGGCAGCATCCATGGAGAGGGAACAGCAGACAGAAATGCCACATGTTCAAAGCAAGGTCACATTGAAATCAGTCGGTGAATGAATACACATAAGAAAGCCATGTGTGAAAGAGTGTACAGGTTTTCTGGTTGATCTGGACCCAGCGTTTTGGTGGTTAGGACAGTGTTTCCCAACCTTGGGCGCTTGAAGATGGGTGGCCTTCAACTCCCAGAGTTCCCCACCCAGCCAATTCTGGGAGTTGAAGTCCACCCATCTTCAAGTGCCCCAAAGGTTGAGAAATACTGTCCTAACCACCAAGGCTCAAGAGTGCCCCTTAACTGTTTTTGAAAGCTAAGGGCCCAATCTCCTCTAACAAGCCTTGGTGGGGAAAGGTTGACCATTGGGAACCCCTGTATTTAACTGCCCCCCACAATGTCTCCAGACCAATCTATAGGGCCGTGGAAGAGCCACCAAAGACCCACTTGAGCTGAGATCTTCCTGGGACTTTGACTTCACGTAGTTTTCTCAACGATAATAAAGACACGATGGCCGTTGTCATATCACAGTGTGGTTCTTTTTTAACTTCCCAGGCTGCCTTGTAGCTCTGGGGCTTCCTGGTGGTTCCCCCTCAAGGACAAACCAGGTCTATCCCTGTTTAGCTTGGTTGAGATCAAGCAAAGTTGGCTCGCCCCTATTTCTGCTGTGGTTTGGCTAGACAGCCCAATAGCTTGGCATACAACCAGTACAGACCTAAAGTGTTGGCAACAAAGTAAGTCCAATAGGAAGCCAAGGAAGCTCCTCCTCTTCCAGTCCCAATTTGGAAGAGGGATTTGAGCACGTGGGTCCCATCATCCACAGCTGCACTCAGACCCAGCCTTTGCTTTCCAACAGGACCCAGGTCTCCCTCCCATTCTGGGCATCCAGAAAGGAACCAGGGGTGATGAGGAGCAGATAAACCAAAGGGGTGTCGTGACATCAGATTGGAAGCTGCACCAAGGGTGAAATGCTCTCTCGTCTGCTACTGGTTTGCACGCGCACCGCAGGCGCACCGCAGGCAGGTAAGTAGAACAGCGAGTGGGGGGGACGGACGACACAGCTGTGCCGTGCGATTTAGAGCAAATATAAATGTGTGGCACAGCTGATAGTCGGAACTTTTTTTTTACTTTTTTTTTAGCACTTTTTAGAACCGGTAGTAAAAACAAAAAAATGCTTAATGCTTAAAAAAAGTAAACAAGAACTTCCAACAATTAGCTGTGAGACAATCAGCTCCGCTGTGCAATTGTCGGAACTTTCTTTTCAATTTTTTAAAAACTTTTTAAACTGGCCCGAACCGGTAGCATTTAACTCCTGAGCTGTATGCAAGTTTTTCTCAAACTTATCAAGTTTAAGATGGGTGGACTTCAATTCCCAGAATTCCTCAGACAGCCAAGCAGGCTGGGGGGGACTCTGGGAGTTGAAGTCAACACGTCTTCAAGTTGAGAAAGGTTGAGAAAACGGTGTTCCAAATTCCTCAACCTTACAATGTGTGGACTTCATCTCCCAGAGTTCCCCAAGGTTGGCTGGGGAATTCTGGGACCTGAAGTTCATCTTAACGTTCAGACGGTTGAGGGACAAGATGGAGCATCCGGAAGACGCTCTAACTTTTTCTGCATGTATTGCTTTGTTGATGTTGATGTTGCTGCCACAGAGAGGGGGTCACCCTGTTCTAGAAAGCAGCAGAAGGGCAGGACAAGAAGAAGCGATGGATGGAAACTAATCAAGGAGAGAAGGAACCTGGAATTTGGGGAGAATTTCCTGATCGTGAGGACAATTCAACAGTGGAACAGAATTTGCCACCAGAAGTTGTGAACGCTCCATCACTGGAGGTTTTCGAGAAGAGACCGGACAGCCATTTGTCTGGAATGGTGGTCTCTCCTGCTTGGGTGAGGGGTTGGAGTAGAGCAGTGTTTCTCAACCTTGGCAACTTGAAGATGTCTGGACTTCAACTTCCAGAATTCCCCAGCCAGCATTCGTGTATAAACAATTCAGTGTCTAGGACAGTGTTTCTCAACCTTGGCAACTTGAAGATGTCCGGACTTCAACTCCCAGAATTCCCCAGCCAGCGAATGCTGGCTGGGGAATTCTGGGAGTTGAAGTCCGGACATCTTCAAGTTGCCAAGGTTGAGAAACACTGGACTAGAGAACCTCTAAGGTCCCTTCAAACTCTGTTATTCTGTTATGTCACCATTTTGAGGAAAGCTCTGGATTCTTGCCTTCAACCACGATCCTTCCCAGCTCAAGTCATGACCCAAAGCAGAAAATGTAGCATCTACAGACATTGTGACTGTCTTACCTCAAAGCCTGGGATGTGATGGACAGCTGGCTGGAAAAGAAAAACACACAACAAACGTCCAAGTGACAGCCGGGTTCTTAAAGCGGACAAGGTTGAGAAACGAGGTTTGACACCTCTCAACACTCTGGCGTTTCTCAGCTTTAAGATGCACGGATTTCAACTCCCAGAATCCCCCAGCCGGTGCTTGAGACTCCTCAAACAGGTCAAGCGGCATGAAGGCCCAGGAGAAAGTCCTTGGACGCTTCAGAGATGCACAAATCCTGCTTCGTTCTTAGCATTCAACAAACATGCAATCCTGCATCGGGTTTTGGTCCCCACGTGGCAAAAAAAGATGTTGAGAATTTGGAAAAGGGGGCAGAGAAGAGAAAGCAAGACGATCAAAGGCCTGGAGGCTAAAAAATAGGGGGAATGGGGGGGAGAGGAGGGGGAAGGGGAGGGGGGGGAGGAAGAGGAAGAGGAGGAGGAGGAGGAGGAGGAGGAGGAGGAGGAGCAGCTGCAGGGGCAGCTGGGGATGAGGAGGAAGATGAAGAGGAGGAGGAGAAACAAAGAGGAGCTGGGGACAAGGAAAAGGAAGAGGAGGAAGGAGAAAGAGAAAGAAGAAGAGAAAGAAGAAGAGGAGGAGGAGGAGGAGGAGGAGGAGGAGAGGAGCAGCTGCAGGGGCAGCTGGGGATGAGGAGGAAGATGAAGAGGAGGAGGAGAGACAAAGAGGAGCTGGGGACAAGGAAAAGGAAGAGGAGGAAGGAGAAAGAGAAAGAAGAAGAGAAAGAAGAAGAGGAGGAGGAGGAGGAGGAGGAGGAGGAGAGGAGCAGCTGCCGGGGTAGCTGGGGATGAGGAGGAAGATGAAGAGGAGGAGGAGAGACAAAGAGGAGCTGGGGACAAGGAAAAGGAAGAGGAGGAAGGAGAAAGAGAAAGAAGAAGAGAAAGAAGAGAAAGAAGAGGAAGAGGAGGAGGAGGAGGAGGAGAGGAGCAGCTGCAGGGGTAGCTGGGGATGAGGAGGAAGATGAAGAGGAGGAGGAGAGACAAAGAGGAGCTGGGGACAAGGAAAAGGAAGAGGAGGAAGGAGAAAGAGAAAGAAGAAGAGAAAGAAGAAGAGGAGGAGGAGGAGGAGGAGGAGGAGGAGGAGGAGGAGGAGAGGAGCAGCTTCAGGGGTAGCTGGGGATGGGGAGGAAGATGAAGAGGAGGAGGAGAGACAAAGAGGAGCTGGGGACAAGGAAAAGGAAGAGGAGGAAGGAGAAAGAGAAAGAAGAAGAGAAAGAAGAAGAGGAGGAGGAGGAGGAGGAGGAGGAGGAGGAGGAGGAGGAGGAGGAGGAGAGGAGCAGCTTCAGGGGCAGCTGGGGATGAGGAGGAAGATGAAGAGGAGGAGGAGAAACAAAGAGGAGCTGGGGACAAGGAAAAGGAAGAGGAGGAAGGAGAAAGAGAAAGAAGAAGAGAAAGAAGAAGAGGAGGAGGAGGAGGAGGAGGAGGAGGAGGAGGAGGAGGAGGAGGAGGAGAGGAGCAGCTTCAGGGGTAGCTGGGGATGGGGAGGAAGATGAAGAGGAGGAGGAGAGACAAAGAGGAGCTGGGGACAAGGAAAAGGAAGAGGAGGAAGGAGAAAGAGAAAGAAGAAGAGAAAGAAGAGAAAGAAGAGGAAGAGGAGGAGGAGGAGGAGAGGAGCAGCTGCAGGGGTAGCTGGGGATGAGGAGGAAGATGAAGAGGAGGAGGAGAGACAAAGAGGAGCTGGGGACAAGGAAAAGGAAGAGGAGGAAGGAGGAAGAGAAAGAAGAGGAGGAGGAGGAGGAGGAGGAGGAGGAGGAGGAGGAGGAGGAGGAGGAGGAGGAGGAGGAGGAGGAGGAGGAGGAGGAGGAGGAGGAGGAGGAGGAGGAGGAGAGGAAAAGGGAGGTGGGGCAGGAAAGAGCAGACTGCTTCTGATGCCCAGAGAGGACAGAAAGGAGCATCGCCAGGAGGCTTCCCGTCCTCTGCCGGAGCCTTTCTCTCCCACCTTCTGCTCAGGGAAGCCCTGGGCTCTCCAGAGAGCCCCTCCCCTCTCCGCTGGGTGAAGCCCAGCAGCCCAAGGAAGCCCCCTCCCAAGCCCTGCAGCGGGGACCAAGCACCCCTCCTCAGTCCAAGAGCGCCACCCTATGGCCAGCACCAGGCCTTGCACCCTTTCAAGATGGGCAGCCAGAATTCCAGGCCAGAAGTTCGGAAGCTGCCTGTGGGCGAGCAGGAAGGTCCCCCACCTCTGAGACACCCCACCCCCCGGGACACAGAAATCTCTTTCTTTGGAGGGGGGGTCTTAGCACCCTCATCTTCACAGGCATGGATTTCAAAATTATTTTATGCCGGGGGCAATACAAGAACGGCCCCCTGCAACCCTCTGCCAGTCGGAACCTGGAAGGGCCACGGGGGGGTGGCAGGAGGCCACGGCAGAGCCCACTTTGGCTGGCAGAAGCCCTGCAGGCCGGACCCTCGCGGTTCCCAGGGTGGCCCCACAGGCTGCTCCAGCCTCTAGTATTATTATTTTTTTATTTATTTTAATTTTATCAATTTCATATATACATTCACAATTATGTGATCTCATAACTGTTATTAATAATATGTATTTATAACAATTTTTCCCCTACAGTTGACAATATACTTGAAATTGCTTTTTTATCATCCCATAGATCTATCTTATCTTACAACGGTCCTACTTCTTCTTCCCTCCCTCCCTCTTTCCTCCCCTCGTTTCTTCTCTCCTACTCTCCTTCCTTCCCTCCATCCTTCCCTCCCTCCTTCCCCCTTCCCTCCTTCTCTCCTTCACTCCTTCTCTCCTTCCCTCCTTCCTTCCTTCCCTCCTTTCTTCTCTCCTTCTCGCCTTCCTTTCCCCCTTCCTTCTGCCTTCGTTTCCCTCTTCCTTCTCTCCTACATTCCCTCCTTCCTTCCCTCCTTTCTTCTCTCCTTCTCTCCTTCCTTCCTTCCTTCCCTCCTTCCTTCCTTCCCTCCTTTCTTTTCTCCTTCTCTCCTTCCTTTCCCCCTTCCTTTCCTCCTTCCTTCCCCCCTTCCTTCTCTCCTACATTCCCTCCTTCCTTCCCTCCTTTCTTCTCTATTATTATTATTTTTTGCATTAATAAAATAGCACCTGAGTACTGAAAATTATATTAATTATGTAATTTGATGACGCCGATGATGCTGCTGTAATAATATAATATAAATTATAAAAATGAGGGCTGGTCTGCAGCCTGCTGCTTAAAGAGTCACCGGACTGAAGCTGGACAAAAGAGCCAGTGGGGGAGAGAAGAGGGAGAAGAGGAGGATTTGGGGGGTTGGTGGGGGCATTGCCGCCCCCCGCAATGTCATTTGCTTCCAGCTATTCCTTGACTTACAACTGTAAAGCAGCCCCCCCCCCGTCGCAGTCAGGACGGCGTAAATCAGGCCACCTACGTGACTGACTCAACCTTACGACTTTTTTGCAGCAGTCGTTAAACAAGTGCCGCAGTCGTTAAGCGAACCAATGGTGTCGCTCTAGGCCATGTTTCGCCGAACACTGAGAAGCAAATGCCGGTTTTCAGTAAAAACAAAAACGTCATAAAATGGGGGAAGCTGCAAACGGCCATTAAGGCGGGTCGGTGACCGAGGACCGAAGGGCAGACAGAGGACAGTCGTCAGAACTCCTCATCCGGTTCGTAAGTACCCTCAGGGAGGTCCGTCGTAATGGGTCAGTCATAAACTGAGGACTACTTGAAAGGATGTAGGATAGGTGTGAGGGCATTCATGGCTTCACCCACGGCTAGATCTCTAAGCCCTTCCATGGCCCTGGGAGCAGAGCCCCCCCACCCCTTTGGCTGAGCTGCATCTGCCCCCCTCCCTTCAGCCTCCAGGTCTCCTGCTCCCCCCACCCCTTCCAGGCTCCAAGTCCTCCCCACAAGCCCCCAACTCACCTTCTCTCTCTGGATCAGCTCAAAGGCCGCCAGCAGTTCGCCTGCTCTCCGGCTGCCCTTCACGATGGGATACCAGGACAATCTCGGCGTGTGGTCAAGGGTGGGCTTGCAAACACAGCGGCCCAGGAATTCATCCGCACCCTGGTCAGAGGGAGGAAGACGGGGGGGGGGAGGGAGCAGATTCTGAGATCACTCTTCATCCTCTGTCATTTGAATCCGGTTTTTTTTTAATATTTGCAATTGTTTTTACATCTACTACACGTTTTTATCCCATTGTAAGCCGCCCAGACCTGTCTAGGATTGTGAGGTGACGAGAGAAAAAATTAATAAAGGGAGGGAGGAAGAGGAAGGAAGGAAGGAAGGAAGGAAGGAAGGAAGGAAGGAAGGAAGGAAGGAAGGAAGGAAGGAAGGAAGGAAGGAAGGGAGACTGTTAATTTTAGCATTTCCATGCAGTGTCGCTGTGCTGATACAGTAGAAGAAAATATCAGGGTTGAAATGAGAGATCCTTGTTGCTCTCTGAGCTTAGTGGTTTTCTTGCAAACATTTCATGATCCAAGTAGGTAACATCAGGAGTGGTAGAAGGGAGTGGGGTTTGCAGAGAGGAGGAGGAGGAGGAGGAGGAGGAGGAGGAGGAGGAGGAGGAGGAGGAGGAGGAGGAGGAGGAGGAGGAGGAGGAGGAGGAGGAAGAGGAGGAGGAGGAAGAGAAGGAGGAGGAGGAGGAGGAGGAGGAGGAGGGGAATGACTAGAGAGTCCTTAGTGCTCTCTGAGCTTGGTGGTTTTCTTGCAAATATTTCATGATCCAAGTAGGTAACATCATCAGTGCTAGAAGTGAGTGGGGTTTGCAGAGAGAACGAGGAGGAGGAGGAGGAGGAGGAGGAGGAGGAGGGGGGGGGAGAAGAAGAAGAAGAAGAAGAAGAAGAAGAAGAAGAAGAAGAAGAAGAAGAAGAAGAAGAAGAAGAAGAAGATGATTACTGATGTCATTACCTAGCTGGGTCATGACAAGCCTGCAAGAAACTACCTGCAGGTTGTGATCTCCTGATTGCCTTCTTAATGCCCCCCCCCCGCAGTCCCCGCCCTGACCGAAGCTGAACGGAGGGTCTCCTTGCTTGGCCAGGGGCTTCTTGCCCTTTGCACACTTACGTAAGTGTCCTGGTCGTAGATTTCGATCACGATGTCGGGAGGGGATTCAGCAATATTTTGGGGAGCCCCGAAGATTTCGATCTCGTAGAAGATCAACGTTTGATCCCAGGTGGGGTTTAGCGTGTTCTTTGCGACCACCGTCTTCTGGCTCTGGTGGAGGAAGGAGACGATGGCGTAGGGATCTGTGAAGGACAGGAGGAGGAGGAGGAGATAATCGGACAGTCCAACTTTCCTGGTGAAAAACGTCTATATCAGAGCTTTTAGTACGGACATCTCCGGCCCTCTGGAACGAACTCCCCGCAGAGATTCGGACCCTCACCTCTCTCCAGGCCTTCCGAAAAGCCGTCAAAACCTGGCTGTGCCGGCAGGCCTGGGGTTGACGAGTTCCTCTCCCCTCTCAACCTGTGTGGCTGTGTGATTCTTGTTTATTTTAATCACTTGTATTGTGTTCTATGTTCCCTTTCCCCCTTTGAGTTGTTCGCCGCCCTGAGTCCCTCCCGGAGAAGGGCGGCATACAAATAAAATAAATTTAAATCTAAATCTAAATCACTTTAAGACTTGCGGATTTCAATTCCCAGAATCCCCCATGGAATTTAGTCAATAGCATCTTCAAGAGTGAATCCATCATTTTGAATTTGTGGACCTGGGCAACCAAGGAGCCTAATGGAGGCCTTGCTCCTCCTCCAGATCAAGTCTCAAGCAGTTTCAAAGCCTCCCTCTGAGGCTGGATGAAGCCAGAAGACAGAGGCCGCCCAGCCTCTGATATGAAGAACGGTTGCAGGAATTGGCTGTGTCTAGTCTAGGAAAAGAAGGACGGGGGGTGACATGGGAGCCGTCTTCCAATAACTAAGGGACTCCCACAAAGAAGAGGGGGTCAACTTATTGCCCAAAGCAGGACAAGAAAGAATGGATGGAAACTAAACAAGGAGAGAAGCAACCTTCCTAACAGTGGGGACAATTAATCCGTGGAACAGAAGTTGCCACCAGAAGTTGTGGGTGTTCCATCACTGGAGCTTTTCAAGAAGCAATAGGGCAACCTTTTGTCTGATATGGTATAGGCCAGATCTCCTGATTGAGCAGGGGGTTGGACTAGAAGACCTCCAAGGTCCCTTCCAATTCTGTTGCTCTGTTATTCTTTCTGTGACCAGCTGCATCCATCCCTCAAGCCAAAAAGGAAGTCCAGGATGGTATAGGATTTCCTTCTACGGGCAGGGGGTTGGGCTAGAAGACCTCCAAGGGGCCTTCCACCCCTATTATTCTATCTTCTCTATGTCACCTCCAGATCTCATCTCAAGGGCTCTTAAGCCCCTCTTCTTCGTCTTGAGGCTGGGGGAGCCCAGAAGGTTTGCTGCCCATTCTTTTAATGCTGGGCCCCACCGACCCCCACCCCCACCCATCCACACCCAACTGCCTTTGTGGGCCTTAATGCAGGTTTGGGACCACCAAGACCGATGGGATCAGTCTCCATCAGAAAAGAGCTGGAAGGGACCTTGGAGGTCTTCTAGTCCAGCCCCCTGCTCAAGCAGGAGACCCTATGCCATTCCAGACAGGCGGCTTGAAAACCTCCAGTGATGGAGCCCCCACAACTTCTGGTGGCAAGCTGTTCCACAGATTAATGGTCCTCGGTGTCAGGAAGCTACTCCTTAATTCCAAGTTGCTTCTCTCCTTGATTAGTTTCCATCCACTGTTTCCTGCCTTCAGGTGCCTTGGAAAATAAGTTGCCCCCCTCTTCTTTGGGGCATCCCCTCAAATACTGGGAGCCTGCCATCATGTCACCTCCTAGTCCTTCTTTCCTCTACACTAGTCAAACCCGAATCCTGCAACCCAGTGGTGGGATTCAAACACGTTTACTACCGGTTCTGTGGGCGTGGCTTGGTGGGTGTGGCAAGGGGAGGATACTGCAAACTCCCCATTTCCTCCCAATCAGCTGGGACTCCAGAGGCAGAGAACAGATGTTGGGGGAGAGCTGGTATTTACCAGTTCTCTGAACTACTCCAAATTTCCGCTACCGGTTCTCCAGAACCAGCCAGAACCTGCTGAATCCCACCTCTGCAGCAACCGTTCTTCTCCAGCCCCTAAATCCCCTTAGTTTTCCCTTCTCTGCCCTTTCTCCAAAGTCTCCACATCTTTTTTGTAATGTGGGAACCAAAACCGGATGCCGGATTCCAGGTGTGGCCTTACTAAGGCTTTACTAAGGCTTTACTAAGGCTTCGCGTGATCTCTTGTGACGGGAAGAGGCATCTCAGCTGTGGCTGCATTTCTGCCTTCCGTGCCAGGTCAGGGGGAACACCGACTGGGCGGCCCCTCCGCCCAATTTGCGAAAGCCCTCCGACAGACGCCTCTGTCCCGGCTTCGCACCCGTCCCGGGTTTCATTTTTATGGCCCTGAAAAGGTCTCCTTTATGCTTTGTTCCACCAACAGCAAATCACAATTCCATCTTGTCTACATCTGGGCCGGCTGTTGTCATTGGCTGCCGTCCATGCAGAGAAAGCTGCTCCCACTCGGTCCAGCCAATCAGGAAGGATGAGGTCATCGGTTTGGAGAGAGACTTTGAGTTCAAGGCAACAAACATGCTCAAAAACACACACAGACACACACACACGTGTGCGTGCGTGCGTGCGTGCAGGAGAGAGGAGAGATTTTCTGGAGGGTAAGAATCCCTCTGGATTTGGCGTAGGTGGTGACCGCTTGGTCCCTCTTTAGGAATAGCTTTCTCCATCAAAGCCACCCCAGAGGAAGGGGAGCTTCTGGGGGTTCATTCTGGGGGGGGCATCTGTCCGCACACTGCTCCAGCCCCACAGAGTCCCACGTTCCAATGGGAAAGGGGAGTCCCGTAAAAATGGTCACAAAAAGGAACATGGGCCTTTTCATCTCATCTAGATAAGTTGACTTGAAAGTCTGCTTCCATTCAAGGGTTTGGGAAGAATTTCCCAATTAGATCTGGTGAAGGAGAAGATTTGCAGCTCTGGGTTGAACTGTGGGGGGGGGGTCCCTGGGGCTCTCTGAGCTGGGTGGTGTTCTTGCAGGCGTTTCAGGACCCAACTAGATAATATCTTACCTGAAAAACTTTCTTTATCCATGGCGAGCAGCCCCCTGGCCTGGTAGATGTAGCAACGCAGATGGTAGCGATTTCCGTCTTCAAGGAGAGAAACACAACAACACATCGAAAGCAACAATATTGAACTGAACATCTGGCTTCAAAATGAAGGGTCCAGAGGAGGGTGACAATTTTTAGACTTCTGGACTTCAGCTCCCAGAATTCCTCAGCCAGCGATGCAAATTGGGAGATGCTGGCTGGGGAATTCTGGGAGCTGAAGTCCAGAAGTCTTCACGTTGCCACGTTTGGAGACCCTTCCTGGTCTGACCCCCATCCTGCCTCCCTGATCAATGTATGTTGTTGTTGTTGTTACTATTTCATAGCTTCATTCTTCTTTCAATAACTCTTGGACCCCCTCAGAAGGCTCCGATTCTAAGGCAGGTCAAAAAGAATGAAATCAAACTCTCCCCAATGTGACGAGAATAGAATAGAATGGAACAGAACAGAAATAAGAATGAAAGGAATAGAATGGAATAGAATAGAATAGAATAGAATAGAATAGAATAGAATAGAATAGAATAATGGAATACAACAGAACATAACAGAAATAAGAATTAAAGGAATAGAATAGAATAGAATAGAATAGAATAGAATAGAATAGAATAGAATAGAATGGAATAATAATGGAATAATAATGGAATAATAATGGAATAATAATGGAATAATAATGGAACAGAACGGAACAGAACAGAAGAATTGGAAGAGTAGGTTATCTAGTCCAACCCCCTACTCAAGCAGGAGACCCTAAATCAGGGGTGTCAAACTCCATTTCATTGAGGGTTGTGTTTGACCTCAGGGGGCCATGGGGGTGTGGCCAGGTTGAATGTGGCCAGCTTAACATCACTCATGTGGGGGGCCCCTGTGGCTGCCTGAGGGCTTCTGCCAGCGAAGGTGGGCTCCCACTGTTTCTCCTCTTGCATTTTGGAGCTTTGGAGAAGAGGGTGCCCCCCGCCTCACTGTGACAGCCCCTCGCCTATTGGAAGGCTGCTTATCATGGCTTGGAAGCTTTTCAGCCTCCTTGCCTCCAAGGTAGTGCCCCTCTGACCCACGGATCCCCCCTTTTTCTCCCCACCCCCCGTTCTTCCCCTCCCCGCCCAGGGGATGCTTACAGTCAAAGATGCAGGAGATGCTCGGTCTGTTCACTCCGAAGTTGAGAGTTGAGACGGACTTCCCATCATCGCTCTTGTCGTCCGTCACCCCACCCTACAACAGAAGTCGATTTGGTTTTGTCATGGGGGGGGGCATACTGACCCACCCTCCACACACACACACACACACACACACACACACACACACACACACACACACTTTTCTGCAGAAAGAGAGATTTTCAATGCACACTTTTTTTTTTAATTATCTCTGTTTGCTTTTTGGTTGTTAATATATTTGGGGGGGGGGAATTTGTACAGTTAGTCTTCAATATGTGACCACAATGAGGCCCAAAATTTCTGTTGCTAAGAGAAACATTGGTTAAGTGAGTTTTGCCCCATTTCACAACCTTTTTTGCCACCGTTGTAAAGCGAATCACTGCCGTTGTTAAGTTAGTAACAGTAACTGAACTGTGGTGGTAAATCCAGGGGTGGCTGTATGGGGTAATTCATGGGGGCTGCAGTCCTGCTAGTAAGGGATTCAGGTTTATAAATGGACCCTCTGCCATCTGTCCAGGCTCTTCCTAAAAGGGTCCAGTGATGGAGCAACCACCATTTCTGGTGGCCGGCTGTTCCACTGGTTATTTGTTCTAATTGTCAGGAGGTTTCCCCTTAATTCCAAGTTGCTTCTCTCCTTGATTTGTTTTTCCATCCAGGAAGAGAAGTTCTTGGTGCTCATGTCCTCTCCGTGGCCAATGCTTCAGGCATAAATCGTCCCTTATTGCCCACAAGGAAATCCACTTGGGTCGAAAGTTGATGAGTTTAGAGAAGGCTTGGATTTCATTTCTGAACTCTCCTTAGGAATGTAGGTCTTGAATTTATTTTTTTGGATGTTTTGTTGCAGACATTTCCTAACCAAACTATGTAACATCATCAGTGCAAGAAGGGAGTGGGGTTTGCAGGAAGGAGGGGGAGGAAGTGGGAGGAGGAAGACTGTGGGGTGCCCCTGAGCTTGGTAGTTTTCTTGCAAACATTTCACGACCCAATTAGGGAACATCATCAGGGCTAGAAGGGAGAGGAGGAGGAGGAGGAGGAGGAGAAGGAGGAGGAGGAGGAGAAGGAGGAGGAGGAGGAGGAGGAGGAGGAGGAGGAGGAGGAGGAGGAGGAGGAGGAGGAGGAGGAGAAGGAGGAGGAGGAGGACTGGGGGGTCCTTGGTGCTCTCTGAGCTTGGTGGTTTTCTTGCAAACATTTCATGACCCAACTAGGGAACATCATCAGGGCTAGAAGGGAGAGGAGGAGGAGGAGGAGGAGGAGGAGGAGGAGGAGGAGGAGGAGGAGGAGGAGGAGGAGGAGGAGGAGGAGGAGGAGGAGGAGGAGGAGGAGGAGGAGGAGGAGGAGGAGAACAATGACTGTAGTAGTCTTTGGTGCCCTCTGAGCTTGGTGGTTTTCTTGCAGACGTTTCATGACCCAACTAGGGAACATCATCAAGGCTAGGCTCCTTCATTTCAATCCGGAGCTACAAACACCCCCCTTTGTTGGTCTCCAGAGTCTGAAGAAGCCATTAAAAGCAAAACCTGTGACTTCCCCACAGGAGCGTCCCACGGTTAGGAGTGGGGCCAAACCTTGCCCACCGCCAGGTCCTTTGCACAGGAAGTCAGTGCCAGGGATTTGGGGCTGGGGGCAGGGGCTGGGAGTCCTGAAAAGGCCTCGGAGGGAAAGGGGCAGCCCCAGAGAGCCGAGAGGCTGATGGGCAAAACCCTGGCTGGCTCTCAAGGTGAGTAAGAAAATACAGAAAGCTCTCTTTCTTCTTCCCTTTCCCCCCTTTTTTTTAAGAAAACCACATGACTCAACGTTATATATTAACTTGTTTTAAAACCTAGTCCAAATTGTTGGGGGGGGGGGAGGAGACAAATTGCAGCATAAAAGAAAATTCGCAGGCAGGGGAAAGGCATAATGGAGTCTTTGTGGAGGAGTCCAAAGATTATGAAATCCAATGTCTTCCAAAAGAAAAAAGAAAAAAGCCCAGGATATTAGTTAAGAAAATAAATGTGGGGATGGGGGCAGGGTTGGGGAGGGTGGCCAGCCTACCCCCCCTCCTCCCAGCCGAGGCTTGAATCCGGCCGCATGAGAAAGGAAACAACACTTCTCTGCAACGTGACCCTCTTGAGCCAGGCTGAGGGCAACACGTCAAGAGTGACCGAACGAGGGAAGGGTCCTTGGAGGTCTTCTAGCCCAACCCCACCCACCCACCCACCCCGCTCAGGCAGGAGACTCTATCCCAGTGTTTCTCAACCTTGTCAACTTGAAGATGTCTGGACTTCAACTCCCAGAATTCTTCTTATCCAAGAATTCTTCAGCATGAAATGTTTTAGATTAGTGTTTCTCAACCTTGGCAATTTGAAGATGTCCGGACTTCAACTCCCAGAATTCCCCAGCCAGCGAATGCTGGCTGGGGAATTCTGGGAGTTGAAGTCCGGACATCTTCAAGTTGACACGGTTGAGAAACACTGCTCTATCCCATCCCAGACAAATGGCTGTCCAGTTTCTTCTTCAAAGCCTCCAGTGATGGAGCAGCCACAACTTCTGGTGGCAATTTCTGTCCCACGGGTTAATTGTGAGCCGGCTCACGAAGCCACAAGCTCTGGTTAACTGGTTAAGAGGGTTCCTTGCGGAATTGGGGGAGCTGACGCCCCCAAGTCTTAAAGTTGCCAAGGTTGGCAACTTTCAAAGGGGTCTCTTGGGAGCAGCCATCCCTTCAGGGAACGGGGTTTTTCTCACCCCGAAAATCCACCAGGGTGAAGAAGGAAATAAGTAAATGCAACAACGGAAGGAGGGAGAAAGCAGAGGGTTAAAAGAAGAAAGGGAAAAGGAGAGGAAGTAAGGGACGGGTAGGAAGAGGAGGAGAGAAGGTAGGAAGGGGAAGAAGAGAGGAGGAGTGGGGGAGAGGGAGGGGAAGAAGAGAGGAGGAGTGGGGGAGAGGGAGGGGAAGAAGAGAGGAGGAGTGGGGGAGAGGGAGGGGAAGAAGAGAGGAGGAGTGGGGGAGAGGGTGGGAAAGAAGAGAGGAGGAGTGGGGAAGAAGGAGGGGAAGAAGAGAGGAGGAGTGGGGGAGAGGGAGGGGGAAGAAGAGAGGAGGAGTGGGGGAGAGGGAGGGGAAGAAGAGAGGAGGAGTGGGGAGAGGGAGGGGAAGAAGAGAGGAGGAGTGGGGGAGAGGGAGGGGAAGAAGAGAGGAGGGAGGAGAGGAGGGTTTTTAAATGAATTGTGATAAAAGATAACACGTAAATATTAATAGTACTTAGGAGAATGTGCATTTGTGAATGTACAAATGAGAAAGAAAAAGGAGAAGAAACGAGGGAAGGAAAGAGGGAGGGAGGGAGGGAAGAAGAAGTAGGACCGTTGTAAGATAAGATGGATCTATGGGATGGTAAGAAAGCAATCTTCAAGTATATTGTCAACAGTAGGGAAAAAATCGTTATAAATACATATTATTAATAACAAAAAAAAATGTTTTTCCTAACTGACTAGGGCAGAATGAGGTTTTTAAAGATCTGTTTATCAATAAGAGAGCAGATATGGGTTGAAAAGATGGCTACTTTCAGAGAGGTGGTGATAAGTCATTAAAATGGTTTTCACTTGTGATGAAAGGGGAACATTTCCTTTTCTTTGCTACGTTCTTATTTTTTCTCTATTTTTCTAATTTCCTTTTATTCTCTTATTTCTTGCAGTTTGCAGTTTGCATTCATTTTTATCTGTGATTAAAGGCAACATATAATAAATAATCTATAATTTAAAAAAAAGAGAGAAAGAAAAAGGACCATTGTTCGCACTCACAACCGTTGCCACGCCCTCCGTTTATCACGTGATCAAACATTCAGGCGCCTGGCAACTGGTTCACACTTACGACGGTTGCCGTCCTCTGGGGCGAGGCGATCCCCTTTTGCGACCTCAAAGGGGGAAAACCCCTTAACAACCAGGATGCAGAACGACAGAGCTGGAAGGGGCCTTGGAGGTCTTCTAGTCCAACCCCCTGCTCAGAGAGGAAACCTTCTACCATTTCAAAGAAGTGACTGTAGTAAGCGGGTGTGTCTAGCTTCACAACCGCAGGGATTCGCTTAAAAACTGCCTCGCTTAGCGACGGGAAACCTGGGCTCAATTGTGGTGGTCCGCTGTACTTGGGGAAAGGGAAGAGGGGTGGGTGGGGGAGCCGATCGAAGTACCTACCAAGGCCCCTTCCAAGGCGAAGACAGCTGCTGGGCCCGTCTGCTCCAGGGGCTCCATCCGACGCCTCCAGCGCCGACGGCGAAAGGAATCCGTCTTGCGGTATTTCATGTGGAAGTTCCAGCCGAAGAGGGAGGCGTACTCCCACCCTTCGCCTTCCAACTCCTCCTGCTTATACTGGGGGGGCAAAGAGGATTTTTGTTTCAGTAACCAAGGCTAGTGGAGAAGGCTTAACAGAAGGGGCCTTGGAGGTCTTCTAGTCCAACCCCCCGCTCAGGCTGGAGACCCGACGCCAGGGGTCTCCAACCTTGTCAACTTTAAGCCTGGCGGACTTCAACTCCCAGAATTCCCCAGCGGGGAATTCTGGGAGTTGAAGTCCGCCAGGCTTAAAGTTGACAAGGTTGGGGAGACCCCTGGCCTACGGCATTTCAGAACAAATGCTAGTCCAATCTCTTAAAAACCTCCAGGTTGCTTCCCTCCCCGATTGGTTTCCATCCATTGCTCCTTCCTCCTGCCTTCTGGTACTCTGGACAAGAGTTTGACCCTCTCCCCTCTCTGTGACAAACCCCACAAGGGATGGAAGGTTGCTATCGCGTCACCCTTGGTCCTTCCAAACCTTTAGGGAAGATAGAATGAGAGAGTTGGGGAGGACCTTGGAGGTCCTTCTAGTCCAACCCCCTGCATTGGTGGTCCTCAACCATTTCTTCATCACGCACCCCCTTTAAATACCTTTGGTGGTCAGGGACCACCACCACCCCCGCAAGACCTCACTCAAGATTTAAATCATAACATTCCTTCAAGGTTTTGTGGAGCCCTGGGATGACATCAAGGCACTTCCCCCCCCCACGCCCGGGGGGGGGTGTCTGCTGACCGCAGATTGAGAACCACTGGTCCATTTCATCCCAGACAAATGGTGGCCCATTTTTTTTCTTTAAAACCTCCAGCGATGGAGCACTCATCACTTCTGGAGGGAGGCAGTTCCACTGTCACGACGTTTTTGTTTTTTGTTTTGCCAGCTGTGCTTATATTCTAAGACATACGGTAGGCTGATTCTTCCGTGACCCGTCAAAACCGCGTTCCACAAAAGCGCGGTCGACGAAAGCGCGTATGTGACGTCATCACAACGCGACGAAAAAGATCGAAAAATTGAAATAAAAATTAAATTACAGCAAGCCGATTCACATAAAGGTAAGGGTTAGGTTTAGGGTTAGGTTTAGAGCGTTAGCGTTACGTTTAGCGTTAGGTTAAGGGTTAGGGTTAGGGTTAAGGTTAGGGTTAGGTTTAGGGTTAGGTTTAGGGTTAGGTTTAGGGTTAGGTTTAGGGTTAGGTTTAGGCTTAGGTTTAGGCTTAGGTTTAGGGTTAGGTTTGGGGGGGTTAGGGTAAGGTTTTCGCTTTATTTTTACATTTTTCGATCTTTTTCGTCGCACTATGATGACGTCACATACGCACTTTCGTCGACCGCGCTTTTGTCTACTGCGGTTTTGTGGTGGAACCGATTCTTCTCTGTAAATCTAGTACACATTTCTCTTTTTTCCCTTTTTTCTTCCTCTTTCTGTTTTGCCTGCCATGAGGAGGTAGGCTGGGAACTTTACCAGGATGTAGTTATGAGCCAGTAAGTTTGTTTGTTATTTATTTTATAATAAAAAAATATGTTTCTTAGAATATACCTTGGGGTTTATTTTACTTAATCATAAGGTATACTCCAAGGAAAAACCCACGATTCGCTCCTCATCAAACACAGGGCTGAATTTACAACCCTCACATCCACTGGTTAATTGTTCTCACTGTCATGGCGCAGTGGCGCAGTGGTTAGGGTGCAGCACTGCAGGCCACTTCAGCTGACTGCTATCTGCAGTTCGGCGGTTCAAATCTCACCGGCTCAAGGTTGACTCAGCCTTCCATCCTTCCGAGGTGGGTGAAATGAGGACCCAGACTGTGGGGGCGATATATGCTGACTCTGTAAACTGCTTAGAGAGGGCTGAAAGCCCTATGAAGGGGTATATAAGTCTAACTGCTATTGCTATCTATCTATCTATCTATCTATCTATCTATCTATCTATCTATCTATCTATCTATCTATCTATCTCTATATCTCTGTCTGTCTGTCTGTCTGTCTGTCTGTCTATCTATCTATCTATCTATCTATCTATCTATCTCTATATCTCTGTCTGTCTGTCTGTCTGTCTGTCTGTCTATCTATCTATCTATCTATCTATCTATCTATCTATCTATCTATCTATCTATGATTGTTGGGGGCAATATGCTGACTCTGTAAACCGCTTAGAGAGGGCTGAGAGCCCTATGAAGCGGTATAGAAGTCTAACTGCTATTGCTATTGCTATTGCTATTTATGGAGATCGTCCGTCATTCAGGTCACAGTTATCCCAAAGGTGCTTTTTTCAAAAGGCAACTGGACTTTCTTTGGGGGGGGTTCCCCCCCCCCTTCTCATCTGAACTGAAGAAGCTTCTCTGATGAGAAGTGAAACTTTTTCAAGGGAAAAACAAAATCCAAAGTTGCCTTTTGGAAAAGCACCTTTGGGACAACTGTGAACTGGATGACGGAGAACCTTCAAAGACTCCCCCCCCCCAAGAGGAGGTTGGTGGACATTATGCGCCCTCATCCCAACCTGTGCTAGGAGAAAACCTTGACCCCCAGGGCCACCCAAGGCATGTTGGATGGAGTCTGGGTTGGAGAGCGGGTGAAAGGAACCTCCTGAGAAGATGGGAGAAAAACAATGCCCACAAGGCAGATTTAAGCCACAATTGGAGCATGTGATTTTATTTTCCTGGGCTCCAAGATCACCGCAGATGGGGACAGCAGCCAAGAAATTAAAACACACTTGCTCCTGGGGAGGAAAGCTATGGCAAATCTAGACAGCATCCTAAAAAGCAGAGACATCACCCTGCCAACAAAAGTGCGTATAGCCGAGGCTGTGGTCTTCCCAGTTGCAATGGATGGCTGTGAAGGTTGGAGCATAAGGAAGGCTGAGCGCCAAAGGATGGAGGCCTTTGAACTCTGGTGCTGGAGGAGAAGACTCCTGCATTGAGTCCCTTGGACCGCAAGGACATCCAACCGGTCAATCCTAGAGGAGATCAACCCTGGCTGCTCTTTAGAAGGCCAGATCCTGAAGAGGAGACTCAAAGACTTTGTCCACCTAAGGAGAAGGAAGAAGGACTCCCTGGAGAAGAGCCTCATGCTGGGAACGATGGAGAGCAAAAGTAGAAGGACTGCAAGGCCATCCAACCGGTCAGTCCTAGAGGAGATCCACCCTGACTGCTCTTTAGAAGGCCAGATCCTGAAGAGGAAACTCAAAGACTTTGGCCACCTGATGAGAAGGAAGAAGGACTCCCTGGAGAAGAAGACTCCTGCATTGAGTCCCTTGGACTGCAAGGCCATCCAACCGGTCAATCCTGGAGGAGATCCACCCTGACTGCTCTTGAGAAGGCCAGATCCTGAAGAGGAAACTCAAATGCTTTGGCCGCCTAAGGAGAAGGAAGAAGGACTCCCTGGAGAAGAGCCTCATGCTGGGAACGATGGAGGGCAAAAGAAGAAGAAGGGGACGGCAGAGAAGGAGGGGGCTGGATGGAGTCACCCAAGCAGTCGGCGTGAGCTTCAATGGACTCCAGAGGATGGCAGAGGACAGGAAGGCCTGGAGGAACCTGGTCCAGGGGGTCTCAATGGGTCTGACACAAGTTCGCAACTAACATCGACAAGGGCATGAGAGCAAAATGCTTCCAGTCAGCTGATCAGCCAGTCTTGCAATTATTATTTTATGGAACCCGCCGTTACCCACATCCCTGATGCTCTCCTGGCACGGATGTCTCGTTGGTCTCATTCCTTACGAAGTCCACGTCTGCATCTGCCTGTTTATAGCCTGCTCTTGTTTTTAAGGCAACCAATTCATCGGGATGTTTTCAACATTTTGTTGAAATCCACAGTTTTGGCCGGCGTTGTGGAGAACTTGTTTAATCCTAGGGGAAAAACATGGGGAAACATTTCCCCATATTTTCCACTATGGGCCTGTGGAAAGTTCTTTGTCCACATTCTCGCATTTTTTATACCTGCGGCAACGGCTGAACTCCCAACCGAGGGCGGCCTCCAGAGGGAACAAGCCCCCATCAGCCGCACATCAATAAACAGCAGATGTTCTCAGCCCAAGGAAATAGCACATTGCCCTTGAAATAAAAGGGCCTTGGAGATGCTAGCAGGGACCTCTTGACTGTCCCCTTGGAGAGCCAGCAGGGCCTATAAGGGTGTAAAACAGTGTTTCTCAACCTTGTCAACTTGAAGATGTCCGGACTTCAACTCCCAGAATCCCCCAGCCAGCATGCTGAATCCTGGGAGTTGAAGTCCACACCTCTTAAAACTTCTGAGGTTGGGAAACACTAATTCAGTGTTTCTCAACCTTGTCAACTTGAAGATGTCCGGACTTCAACTCCCAGAATTCCCCAGCCAGCATTCGCTGGCTGGGGAATTCTGGGAGTTGAAGTCCGGACATCTTCAAGTTGACAAGGTTGAGAAACACTGGTGTAAAAGAATATCTGTAGCTCAGGGTTGAAATGAGGGGTGCTTGGTTCTCTCTGAGTTGGCTTGTATTTTTTGCAGATGTTTCATGACCCAACTGGATAACATCTTTAGTGTTAGAAGGGAGAGGGGTGTGTGTGGAGAGGAGGAGGAGGAGGTGGAAGAAGAGAAGGGGGAAGAGGAGGAGGAGGAGAATGGCTGTGAGTGCTTGGGGGTCTTTGAACTTGGTGGTTCCCTTGTTTCATTACCAAACTATGTGACATCATCGATGCTAGATGGGAATAGGGCTTATCAAGAGGAGGAGGAGGAAGGAGAAGGAAGGAGAGTTGGAGGAGGAGGAGGAGGAGGAGGAGGAGAAGAAGAAGAAGAAGAAGAAGAAGAAGAAGAAGAAGAAGAAGAAGAAGAAGAAGAAGAAGAAGAAGAAGAAGAAGAAGAAGAAGGAAGAAGAAGATGACAACTGTAGGGTCCATGGTGCTGTCTGAGCTTCGTGTTTTCTTGTAGATATTTCATGACCCAAGTAGGTAATATTATCAGAGCTAGAAGGGAGAGGAGGAGGAGGAGGAGGGGGAGGAGGAGGAGGAGGAGGAGGAGGAGGAGGAGGAGAAGAAGAAGACCTCTGAGCTTGGTTGTTTGCTGGCAGATGTTTCATCACCCAACTAGGTAGTGTCATCAGTTCACCAAGTCAGAGACCCTCAAGGACCCCACAGCCTGGTGTACAGAAAGACCGGCGGCCCACCCAGACGGAAAGCTTTCTGCTCAAGTTGACCTGAGGCCCAACCAGGCCGGCTTCTCTTGGGGTCACTGGTGCGGCAGGGACTCCCGGCATCTCCTACAGAATCGCCCACAGCAGCGGGCATCATCTGCTTCAGCCAAGCCCAGACCAATCCCGTCCCAAGAGCTTGCAGGCAGAAGAACGCGACTCACCGCTTCCTTCAAGAACAGCCAATGGAAACAGTGCAGAAGCTTTGGACAATCTGCTCATTCCGAGCCCGGTTAACGGAGAAGTGGTTGCATCCAGCTTAGCTTTCAACAGTGACCGTCCGTGGACCTCCACCTGGAACCCAAATCTGGGGAGCTTCTGCTCTCGAGTCAACGTGAGTCAGCACTTGCTTGATTCTGGGACCACCGTATTGTCCTCCAACCTGGACGTGCTGAGCCACTGTGGCTGACCAAAGCAGTGGACAAGCTGATCTCTTCTGGCGGAAGCAGCAGAAGGCCTAATGACCTTGAGTGAGGCTGCTTCTCCCAGGGGAGGCTAACTGGGAATGATTATATTCTTGGGTTGCTGGTCGAAAAGGAAGCTGCGGTCCTCAAGGTTGACCCTCCCTGCATCTCCACAACTACCACTTCTCTTACTCAAAGCTGGAGAAGAGCAAGATGCCAACGGCCTAGAACTTCTCCAGATGATTGGAGGCATCTGTTGTGCAAGGGTGACACCTAGAGGACAGCAGAAACACTGCCGGTAGCAGACTGCGTCAGATGCCCAGTTCTTTCATTATGAGACAGTTATTTACTCTTTCCTTGTTTCTCTGAGTTGGAAGTCCCTTGACTGGCGCATGGTTTGCTACTTGGTTGTTGGCTAGTATTAATGTTGGTGTTAATTTGTGCTTATCTGGGTGTTGAACCGCCAGGAAAACTCCCACCAACACTGGCAGGGCAAGACACCTGTATCTAAACAGAGAGCAAACTCCCCCCCTCCCTAGTGAGGTAATGAAACATCTGCAAGGAAACAACCAAAATCAGGGAGCACCTGGGACGCCCCAGTCCTCCTCCTCCTCCTTTCTGCAAACATCACTTTCTTCTAGTCTTGATGAATGTGTTTTTTTTATTCTTTTCTGTACCCTGAGAGCATCGGCACCAAAGAGAAATTCTTTCTGTGTCCAATCACACTTGGCCAATAAAAGAATTCTATTCTATTCCTATTCCTATTCTATTCCGTTCTATTATTCTCTTCTCTTTTCTCTTCTCTTCTCCTGTTCTGTTCTATTATTATTTTGTCTTCTTCTCTTCTTCTTTCTTCTATTCTATTCCATATTTCTATTTCATTCTGTTCTATTATTCTCTTCTCTCTTCTCTTCTGTTCTATTATTCTCTTGTCTTCTTCTCTTCTGTTTTATTCTCTTCTTCTCTTCTATTCTATTCTATTATTCTCTTCTCTTCTTCTCCATATTTCTATTTTATTCTGTTCTATTATTCTCTTCTCTCTTCTCTTCTGTTCTATTGTTCTCTTGTCTTCTTCTCTTCTGTTTTATTCTCTTCTTCTCTTCTATTCTATTCTATTATTCTCTTCTCTTCTTCTCCATATTTCTATTTTATTCTGTTCTATTATTCTCTTCTCTCTTCTCTTCTGTTCTATTATTCTCTTGTCTTCTTCTCTTCTGTTTTATTCTCTTCTTCTCTTCTCTTCTATTCTATTATTCTCTTCTCTTCTTCTCCATATTTCTATTTCATTCTGTTCTATTATTCTCTTCTCCTCTTTTATTCTGTTCTATTCTCTTTTCTCTTCTCTTCTCTATTCTATTCTATTCCATCCCATTCCATATTTCTATTCTATTCTGTTTTATATTCTATTCTGTTCTATATTCTATTCTATTCTGTTCTATTCCATCCCATTCAATCCCATTCCATATCTCTATTCTATTCTGTTTTATATTCTATTCTCTTCTATTCCATCCCATTCCATATTTATATTCTATTCTATTCTATTCTATTCTGTTCTATTCCATTCCATTCCATCCCATCCCATCCCATTCCATATTTCTATTCTATTCTGTTTTATATTCTGTTCTCTATTCTATTCTGTTCTATTCCATTCCATTCCATCCCATTCCATATCTCTATTCTATTCTGTTTTATATTCTATTCTATTCTCTTCTATTCCATCCCATTCCATATTTATATTCTATTCTGTTCTATATTCTATTCTGTTCTATTCTATTCTGTTCTATTCTATTCTCTTCTGTTCTATTCCATTCCATCCCATCCCATTCCATATCTCTATTCTATTCTGTTTTATATTCTCTTCTGTTCTCTTCTATTCTAGCACTGATGATGTTACTTAGTTGGGTAATGAAAGGTCTTCAAGAAAGAATCAAGTTCAGAGATGACCAGTAACCCCACAGTCCTCCTCCCCCTTCCAGCACTGATGCTGCTACTGTGAATGCAATGGAAATGTCTGTAAGAAAACAGCCGAGCGCACAGTTCTGTCTTCCTTTCATTCTTTTTCTGAGGCAACCGAGCCTCAGAGACAATGCAGAATGTGATGACCATGGAACAGCAGCAAAGGATATTGTGTGCTTCCTCCTTACAGTAAGAACACACCACCACGAACAGAATGCTACAGTCGAGAAGAAGCAGACGGCTCCAGATTCCTTTTTTTTTTAATCCACTGTGGTGTGTCCAGGGAGGCTTTCCCATCCCCACAGCTACCCAATTGTGCAGGAATGAGGCTTTACCTCTAACGAGGGTTGTGTGGCATAATTGTGCACACACGCACCGAATATTTAGTTCCCCTCGAAATGTTTTATTCAACATTTTGAACCTTGCAAAAGCCAGAAGCCTTCAATGGCTCCCCACCGTTTAAAAAGCAAAGCGGAATTTTAATCCTTTTACTTGAATTCAGGGTTGTAAACTCATTTTCAACAGAAGCCACTTTTCAGCTTCGGTGCATAGAAACCCTCAGTCGGCTAGAAAGCCAAGTATTTCTCTACGAGGGCACTCCGACCACAAGAGCTGGGCACACACGCAAAACTCTTGCCTGCCAGGGCAACAACAAGCACCGTCATCACGGCGGTCAGGAGGACAAGCCAAAACTTCCTGAGGAGACACAACTTTGGAGGACAAGTTGACCAACGTGTTGACCTGCGTCATGGGAGAGACCCAGATGGGGAAGAACTGAACCAAACCAGAGAACCCCAAAGCTTTTTTGTCAAGGAAACAAAGGGGGGGGGGAATCTGAACAGGGATGGGCCACAAATGGTGCCACAGGAAGATATTTAGAAAACTCAGAACTTTAAAAAGAAAATCCTCCTTCTAAGATCATTCTAGAAATAAGAAATCAAATATGAGAATGAGTGAGAGAGAGAGAGAGAGAGAAGGAGAGGGAGAAGAGGAGAGAGAGAAAAAGAGAGGAGAGAGAAAGAAAGAAAGAAGGAGAGAGAGGAGAGAAGGGAGAGAGAGAGAGAGAGAAGAGGAGAGAAAGAAAGAAGGAGAGAGAGAGAGAAAGAGGAGAGAAAGAAAGGAGAGAGGAGAGAGAGAAGAGAAGGAAAGAGAGAGAAAAAGAGAGGAGAGAGAATGAGAGAAAGAAAGAAGGAGAGAGAGAGAAGAGAAGGAAAGAGAGAGAGAAAGAGAGGAGAATGAGAGAAAGAAAGGAGAGAGAGAGAAAGAGAAGGAAAGAGAGAGAGAGAAAGAGAGGAGAATGAGAGAAAGAAAGAAAGGAGAGAGAGAGAAGAGAAGGAAAGAGAGAGAAAAAGAGAGAGAGAGAATGAGAGAAAGAAAGAAAGAAAGAAAGAAAGGAGAGAGAGAGAGAGAAGCATTGTTCATAAGTTCACTCCATTCATATAGTCCACATGTGTTGACTAGAACAGTGTTTCTCAACCTTGGCAACTTGAAGATGTCTGGACTTCAACTCCCAGAATTCCCCAGCCAGCGAATGCTGGCTGGGGAATTCTGGGAGTTGAAGTCCAGACGTCTTCAAGTTGCCAAGGTTGAGAAACACTGGACTAGAGTCCAATCATAGATTTAGCACATCTCATAATTACTGAACACAATAAATTAGGGGAAGGGCTTGCCGTTAAGATATATTGCACTCTCCCAATATCCGAGGGGCTGCCCCAAAGAAGAGGGGGTCAGCTTATTTTCCAAAGCACCTGGAGGCAGGACAAGAAAGCAATGGGTGGAGACTAATCAAGGGGGAGAAGTTCCAAAAGTGCTTTTCCAAGAGTCAACTGGACTTTCTGGTTTTTCTCTGAAGACATTTCACTTCTCATCCAAGAAGCTTCTTCAGCTCTGACCGGATGGGGGGGACCGGAAAGGTTAATAATATTCCTTGCAGACAGCTGGTCATTTGCATCCTTTCGGAGGGCCGTTGAGGCCACTTGTGGGTTTACCTGCGTCCTCAGTTGTTGTCTGTGTTCACCATCCAGTCAGAGCTGGAGATGCTCCTTGGATGAGAAGTGAAACGTCTTCTAAGAAAAACTAGAAAATCCAGTTACCTCTAGAAAGAAAAGCAATAGCAATAGCAATAGCAATAGCAATAGCAGTAGACTTATATACCGCTTCATAGGCCTTTCAGGCCTCTCTAAGCGGTTTACAGAGAGTCAGCATATTGCCCCCAACAATCTGGGTCCTCATTTTACCCACCTCGGAAGGATGGAAGGCTGAGTCAACCCTGAGCCGGTGAGATTTGAACCGCTGACCTGCTGATCTAGCAGTAGCCTGCAGTGCTGCATTTAACCACTGCGCCACCTTGGCTCTTTGTCCCAGCAGCTTTGGGACAACTTGGAGCGCGGAGATACTCCCTAGTCATCAAGGAGAGAAGCAAGCTGGAACTGAGAAGGAATTTCCTGACAGGGAGGACAATTAACCAGCGGAAGAGAAATTGCCACCAGAAGGTTGTGGGGCTCCATCCCTGGAGGCTTTGAAGAAGAGGCTGGAGAACCATATGTTTGGGATGGTAGAGGCTCTCCTACTCAAGCAAGGGGGTTGGGCAGAAGACCTCCAAGGTCCCTTCCAACTCTGTTCTTCTATTCTTTTTTTTTTATATATAGGAATAATATTTTTTATTTCCATTTCATTCTATACAATCACATGTTTACTGTGCATAACCGGGGGATGTAACATTGAGTAATAGACACAGCCCTCGCTTATATAGAAAATGCCCCCTACAATACAAACCCAATATACCACCTTGGCCCACCATACACCCTCTTTCAACCCCCTCCAACTTTCATTCTTCCTTCTTACATACCCCTCTACTTCCTACTTCCCCTCCCCCTCTATCACTCCCTCTCTTCATCCATTCCCTCCCTTCCTTCTCCTCCTCCTCTCTCTCACCCTCTCCACCCTCCTCCTTCTTTCGCTCAACTCCTCCCTTCGGTGTACTTCTATTGCCTTCCAATATATTCAGCTTGTTCTATTTTAACACTAACATTAAAAAGCCACAGTATACAAGTGCAATCATGTACTTTAGAATTTAACACATATTATATTTCCCCCCTCCCCCCCTCCCCCTAGAACCCCACCTCCCTTCCCTCCCCCCCGACTTCCCAGAGCCCATACACGGTATAACTTTTTAACAATCACAGTCTAAAATGTCTCTACACTGAGCTCAGCTTCTAGTTCTTCTATTCTAATTGGGTACGGCCAGTGTACAGAAAAGAAGGACCAGGGGAGACAGGATAGGAGTCTTCCAGTATTTGAGGGGCTGCCCCAAAGAAGAGAGAGGGTGGGGAGGGGTCAAGCTATTCTCCAAGGCACCTGAGGGCAGGGCAAGAAGCAAGGGAGGGTTTTACATTTTCCCATTAATTCATTTAAACATAAACAACATTTCTTTGCCTCCTGTGTTCGTTATCCCTTACTCAATGTCATCATTCAATATTTTTAAGAAATCCCTCATTATTCCACCGTAGATCCCCTCCCCTCTCTATTATTCTTGTAGGTAGCATGGAGTTGATGGGACATGGCCAGGTTCTAACAGGTTCTGGAGAGCCGGTAGCGGAAACTTTTGAGTAGTTCAGAGAACCGGCAAATGCCACCTCTGTTTGGCACAAGAGTGGGGAGGGGATGGGGATTTTGCAGTATCCTTCCCCTGCCACGCCCACCCAGCCACGCCCACCCAGCCACACCACGCCCACCCAGCCACACCACGCCCACCCAGCCACACCACGCCCACCCACCCAGCCACGCCCAGCCAGCCACGCCCACAGAACCGGCAGTTAAAAAAAATGTGAATTCTACCCCTGGGCGTGGCTCTTGTCAATGTTTCCTCCGTGGGTCTTTGTGCCCACCTGCTGCCTACCTTTTTCAAGGCCTCCACTTGAGCAAGGTCTCTTCTGCGGAGCCTCACCCAACGCCTGCGCCGGTTCGTGTGATACATCTTCTCGGCCGGCACCCAAGCCTTCGGTTTGCTGTCTGGAGGGATGGTGATGCCGTACTCCCAGCCTCGGAGAGGAGACAGAAAAGCTTGGGGTGTTAAACAGAAGGGTCTTCCTTTGGTATTTAACGCAGGGGGGGGGATATCTGTTGAACCTCTCCTCCCTTCCATGGATGGGGCTGAGGAACTCTGAAATTGGAAGTCCAGCTGGTCTGCTGAGACCTCAGCCCAATTTTCCAGATCTTGGGACCTTGATGGAGGCACCAAGGAGGAAAGTCCACGCTGGCTGTTTTTAAAGCCAAGGAATTGCCCCAAAGTGCCCCTTCCTCTAGTTTCAGTCATACGTTTGGCTACAGCCCCTTAACGCTAGGCCTACTTCCAAAATTATTCCCTAAAAAGGAAATAATATGGAGAAATGTCAGGAGATTCCTTATCATTTCCTTCTTCAAGAAGCAAGAATGTATTCGATACATTCTATATTCTACTCTATTCTATATTCTATATTCCAATATCTATTCTATTCTTCATTCCAATATCTATTCTATTCTCTATTCCAATATCTATTCTATTCTATTCTACTCTATTCTTCATTCCAATATCTATTTTATTCTCTATTCCAATATCTATTCTATTCTATTCTACTCTCCTCTATTCTCTATTCTCTATTCTCTATTCTATTCTTCATTCCAATATTTATTCTATTCTGCTCTGCTCTGCTCTATTCTCTATTCTATTCTATTTATTCTATTTATTGTATTTATTCTATTCTCTATTCTATTCTCTATTCCTTATTCTATTCTATTTTATTCTCTATTCTCTATTCTCTATTCTCTATTATTCTCTATTCTCTATTCTATTCTATTCTATTCTCTATTCTCTATTTATTCTCTATTCTATTTATTTTATTCTCTATTCTCTATTCTCTATTCTATTCTATTCTATTCTCTATTCTATTTATTTTATTCTCTATTCTCTATTCTCTGTTCTCTATTCTCTATTTATTCTCTATTCTCTATTCTCTATTCTCTATTCTCTATTCTCTATTCTCTATTCTCTATTCTCTATTCTCTATTCTCTATTCTCTATTCTCTATTCTCTATTCTCTATTCTCTATTCTCTATTCTCTATTCTATTTATTCTATTTATTTCTATTCTCTATTCTATTCTCTATTCTATTCTGTTCTAAATCCCCCAGAGCTTTTTACTTCTCTTTCCATTATTGTCTTTTCTATGTGTCTGCTGCTCTTTTTTAAAAAAAAATAATTGTTTCTTTAAAAATCTAGAGTCAAAGATGTTGTCCCAACGGGGCCTTTCCACGAGGCAACTGGACTTTCTTGGTTTTCTTAGAAGATGTTTTGCTTCTCTTCCCAAAAACTTCATCAGCTCTGCAAGGCCTCTAAATCCCTCCATCCCCCCCCCCACCCAGTCTCAGTTGAAGAAGCGCCTTGGATGATGAGCAAAAGGTCCTCCAAGAAAACCAAGACAGTCCAGTTGCCTTTTGGAAAAGCCCCCTTGGGACAACCGGGACCTTGGATGGCGGAGAAGCTCCAGAGACAGTCAAGGATGTCCTATCCGCTGGGCGTCACCAGAGTCACTCCGGAGAGAAGGAAAACCTGGCCAGGAGCTTCGTCTCCACCCAACTGTTTCTCCATCCATCCCAAAAGAAAGCCAGTACCTTTCTCATCCACTGCCCGATTGAGATCCGTGTCCCACTCCACGTCTTCCCACTTCCACCCCAGAGGACACTCGATGTCTTCCTTGGGCAAAATCTTCTCCCCGTTCTGGGAAAAAAAGGGAAAAGGATCCAATGAAGCCCACCTCGCAGCCCCTTCGTGCGAGTCAGGGGAAAGGAGGCCTCCTAGGGGCTTCCTGAGCCGGGCAGTTTTCTTAACCAAACTAGGTAACATCATCAGTGCTAGTAGCTAGTCTAGAGAAGCCACTAGCATAATATTACCTAGTTTGGGTCATGAAAGATCTGCAAGAAAACCACCAGGCTCAGAGAACACCAAGGACCCCCACAGTCATAGTCGTCCTCCTCCTCCTCCTCCTCCTCCTCCTCCTCCTCCTCCTCCTCCTCCTCCTCCTCCTCCTCCTCCTCCCCCTCCTCCTCCTCCTCTTCACAAACCCATCTCCCTTCTAGACCTGATGATGTTCCCTACGTCAGGCCTGCAATTATCTTCCTTTTAGAATTTTGGCCTGCCACACTTTCTCTTATTTCATTATGCTGTTTTTATTAGTATAGTTGATGGGAGGGGGGAATAGACAGGAGTGAGATTGTGGAATGTATTGTTGTCGTTCTTTACTAGAAGACCAAGGTCATCCTTTGCCTCCGCACCAGTACACCTAACCGGAAGCAGCTGGGTGTGGATGCCAGGCTGGAAGAAGAAGATTGGACCATGTGGTGGATTGTGGGTGTGGGGACAAGATCATGAACTTTTAACTGGGTGGGATTCCGATGTCATTTCCAGTATTGGGATTAACACAGATGTGACTAAGATGTCTGTCTGATTAAATTGGAACAAAAAGGATCGTTTTGCCTTGGACTCTGATTTAATTCTACATGATACTTGAAACGCTGACACTAGTTAGCTCATGAAAGAGCCAAGGTGGCGCAGTGGTTAAATGCAGCACTGCAGGCTACTGCTAGATCAGCAGGTCAGCGGTTCAAATCTCACCGGCTCAGGGTTGACTCAGCCTTCCATCCTTCCGAGGTGGGTAAAATGAGGACCCAGATTGTTGGGGGCAATATGCTGACTCTCTGTAAACCGCTTAGAGAGGCCTGAAAGCCCTATGAAGCGGTATAGAAGTCTACTGCTATTGCTATTGCTATGAAATGTCTGTAAGAAAACCACCAAGCTCAGAGAGCATCAAAGACTCCACAGTCCTCCTCCTCCTCCTCTTCCCGCCTCCTTCTGATCCCCCCTCTTCTCCTCCTCCTCCTCTTCACAAATCCCTCTCCTTTCCAGCCCTGATGATGTTCCCTAGCTTGGTCATGAAACATCTCCAAGAGGACCACCAAGCTCAGAGAGCCCCACAGTCATGGCCATCATCATCATCTTCTCCTCCTCCTCTTCTCCATAAATCCCACCCACCCCTAGCACTGATAAAGTTACCTAGTTGGATCATGAAACGTCTGCAAGAAAACCACCAAGCTCAGAGAGCACCAAAGACTCCTGGTTTCAACCCCGAGCTACAAATCTTCTCCTCTATCAGTCGTAACAAAGCTGAGAAGAAGGACCTTCCATGATCCATTCAAAGACCCCCCCCTCCCATTACAACCAAGGGCTCCTCACTCACCACATCTGTGTAGGCTTCGGCCATATGGATCCACTGGCCTCCTGGGAGCCGGACCTGGTTCTCGAACACTTCCTCCAGGAAGCTCATATGACCTGCGTCCACGTCATGCAGCAGCCTGAATTGGGGCGGGAGGGAGGGGGGGGCATGACCCTGACTCCTTTCCCCCTTTTCCTCTGCCCCTAAAAAGACCATGGTTCAACGGGAACCCTCCTGACCTCTCACCCTTGGCCTTGGGACAAGGATGCCTCCCGCCCACCCACCCCGGTCATCCTTGGGTTGGCAGGAGAGGGCAGAAGACAGTTCAGGCAGAAACTGGGTAACCCCCCCTCCCCAAATGTATTTCTGTGCCTTATATTTCTTAAAATTCAGAGTGGAGACATCTTTCATCATCATCATCTTTGTTCTTGGAAGATGGGTCTCCTCCTCCAGATCATGAGGATGAGGATGAAATGATGACCTTGATAATGCAAAGAGCCACTCTTTTAAGTAACTAGGTGAGTTGCACCCCTTGATGAGGTCCAACGCCCCACCAACAGGTAAGATTTCTGAAAGTTCTCCAATGGATTTTGCCTTATTGCCGGTTCTGTGGGCGTGGCTTGGTGGGGTCATGTGACTATGTAGCCCTGTAACTGGGGGAATCAAAAGACAGAAACTCACTTCAACAATGTCCTGCTGGAGCAGGGGGTTGGACTAGATCAGTGTTTCTCAACCTTGGCCACTTGAAGATGTCCGGACGTCAACTCCCAGAATTCCCCAGCAGTGGTTAGGACAGTGTTTCTCAACCTTGGCCACTTGAAGATGTCCGGACTTCAACTCCCAGAATTCCCCAGCCAGCATTCGCTGGCTGGGGAATTCTGGGAGTTGAAGTCCGGACATCTTCAAGTGGCCAAGGTTGAGAAACACTGGACTAGATGACCTCCAGGTCCCTCCCAGCCCTGGATTATCCTCTGAAGCTGCGTCTAGTGCCAGGTTTGTAGTCTTTTCTTCCTCTCCTTTTTCCCTCCCTCCCTTCCTTCCTTTTTCTTCCTTCCTTCTTTCTTTCTTTCTCTCTCTGCCTCTTTCTTTCCTTCTTTCTTTCTCAGCATTCCCCACCCATTTTTTGACCCTCCCACCCCCCTGTTTTTGGCTGTGTGATGTGCAATTATTGGGAACCTTTTTTTTTTAAAAAAATAAATTTTAAAGTATTTTTTACTACCAGTTCGGGTGAAAAAGCCCGAACTGGTGGCATTTGACCCCTGATTTTGCATCTCCTTCACTCAAAGCAGAAGCTGAATCTGAATTCAGATTCTGATCCAGATTCCTCTTTCCCACCTTTCTGTAACTGAATAGCGGGGAAAGTGATGCGAAAAGGGTCTGGACCGCGGCTCTCTCTGAAAAGGAACCAACCAATAGAGACCTGACAAGGCCCGGGATCCTCCTGAGGGCTACTGCGGGGCTTTTGGGGGGCTCGGGCAAAAGGCTGGCCTCTCCAGACTGGATCAGAAACCCACCCACCCATTCCCAGGCACAGCAGCCCACTGAAAATGGTAAAAAACACCCAACCACGAGAAGGTGGTTCTCTTTGCTGAGCCCCTTCCCCCATGGCCTTCTGCATCCCCCTCCCCAAATTCATAGGTCCTGCAAAGCCCCCCCAAACCCCGTCCCTTTGTCTATGGAGCTTCTCTGTCACCCAGGTTGTCCCAAAAGTACTTTTTCTCCCCCCCCAAAAGGGAACTGGACTTTCTGGTAGTTTTTTTCCTTGAAACCATTTGGCTTCTCGTCCAAGAAGCTTCTTCAGTTCTGACCAAATGGTGGAGGATGGAAGGATTCGCTTTCCTTGCAGTCCTCTGGTTGTTGGTCCTCCAAATAGCTTTTATCCCAGAGCTATCATTGCACTCAACAATGAACCAAAGGGCCATCAGTGAACTGTTGGGACAGCACAACTTGGTCTGTTGTGTGGATGCTTGGGGGGTTTAGGGGCGGGGATTTTTGGGTGGGGGGGTGGGGGGGTCTTTGGGGACTGTCATGTGTGTTGGGCCTGGTCTCCAGGTGTTATGTGAATGTCATTGTGTGGGTAGACTGGGCCTATACACACAATGACAATAAAGTATTATATATCTTCTTGGGTGAGAAGCGAAATGTTTTGAAGGAAAAAAGAACCAAGAAAGTCCAGCTGCCTCTTGGGAAACCACTTTTGGGTCTCCAGGGGGCCCAGCAGGTTCCTCCGTGAGAGACCAATGCACCAAGGCAGCCCGTAGGGTGGTCTGGGGGGAGTGGGGGGAAAGGACGGAACGACCCTCTGCTGAACTAGGAAAGCCTGGGACCCTGCATGGCCCAAAGGAAAGCGAAGAGACCTCCCGCCGTCCGTCACTCACGTCTTCTCGGGGCTGACAAACCAATCTCCAGCCCAGGCCCAACCGGTGGACGGCTTGAAACTGTCCTTGGGTAGCTTGATCTTGGCGGTGATGTCCGAGTACTTGGGGTAGGTGAGACCCGTCGTGCCCCAGTTCCCTACCAAGGCCAGCTTGGTTTGGTTTTCATACTAGGACCCAGAAGGATGAGAAAGAGGGAAATGGGGGGGGGGTGTGAGCAAATGGGCAAGGCCCCTCCCCCAAAAGGCACCCGCTCCGAAGCCAGAGGAAGGAGGGGGGGTGTCCCTCCAGGAACTACAAGGCAAATCAGCCTGGAGTCCTTGGTGTGCAAGGAGAGAGCCAGGGCGGACACACAAACACACACCTCCCTTCACACAGCACATCTGCCGGTTATGCAGACTGTGCTTTAGTCTGGCAAGATCCCTGTCTGTAGGCAGGCACCCATAAAGAAACGACTCTGAACAAATCCTCAACCGGCTCTTGGTCCCTTGCACCTGCTGACGGGACCTCAGAGGGGAGCAGTGGACTTTTTGGGGTCTGCAAGCTTGAAAGGGAATTTTGCGGGGTGGGATTCTATTCAGTGCAGTGGGGAGAAAAACAATGAATGATCAACGATTGAGGCCACCAGGAGAGCAAGAACCAGGATTTTGTACTTACATTGTTGGAGGGGGAAGGGAAGAAGAGGAGAGGAGGAGGAGGAGGAGGAGGAGGAGGAGGAGGAGGAGGAGGAGGAGGAGGAGGAGAGGAGGAGGAGGAAGAAGAAGAAGAAGAAGAAGAAGAAGAAGAAGAAGAAGAAGAAGAAGGAGAAGAAGAAAGAGAAGAAGAGGAAGAGGAAGAGGAAGAGGAGGAAGAAGAAGAAGAAGAAGAAGGAGAAGGAAGAGGAGGAGGAAGAAGGAGAAGGAGAAGGAGAAAGAGAAAGAGAAAGAGAAGAAGAGGAGGAGAGGAGGAGGGAGGGAGGAGGGAGGGAGCAGGGGGAGGAAGAGGAGGAGAAGGAGGAGGAGAAAAAAAGGAAGGATGAGGGAGGGGGAGGAAGGGGAGTGGGGAGGAGTTTCTCTCTACAGCAGTGTTTTTCAACCTTTTTGTGCAAAGGCACACTTTTTTCATGAAAAAAATCACGAGGCACACCACCATTAGAAAATGTTAAAAAAATTTAACTCTGTGCCTATATTGACTATATATAAAGTGTTTTTCCCACGGCACACCTTACACTATGTCACGGCACACTAGTGTGCCACGGCACAGTGGTTGAAAAACACTGCTCTACAGGACTAGCAGAAAGGTGTAAACAGCAACAGAAAGCGGGGCAGAGTCGGAGCAAGAGGAAATGAACCTTCAAGCCCTTTGGGGTTTCTGAATGGGAAGGTCTCTGCCCACCTCTGGTTCCAATGCAAAGGGGTGTGTCCTCCTCTCCCCTTGCATAGCACCCCCTCCCCAAAAGAACCAGCCGTCCAGTTGTGGAGAACTTCCCCGTCCCAACCCCGTGGGAGAAGATCAGATCTGGCTCACCGTTTCGGCAAAGACAGAGAGTCTCCCCTCGGTCGTCTGGTTGAACTCCTTCTCGTCCACCGCTAGGCCCAGCCACAGCCGGACCCGGATCTGGGCTGGGATCCTGGGACCCGCCACCTCTTCCTGTGGAGACTGGGGGGGGGGAGGGAAGAAGGCTCAGAGCTATTGGTGGTCAGCAACCTGGCAGGGCTTCCGAAGGCGGGAGGAGAAGCAACGGATGGAAACTAATCAGGGAGAGAAGCAACCGGGAATTCAGGAGAAACGTCCTGAGAGGGAGGACAATTAACCCGTGGAACGGCCCTTCCCTTCAGAGGCTGTGGGGGCTCCGTCATCACTGGAGGTTTTTAACGAGAGATTGGACAACCGTTTGTCTGGAATGGAATAGGGCTGCCTCCTCCCAGCTCTAGTCTCACTCTGATTCTTCTTCCAAATGATCAGAGCAACTAAGCCAGCAGGAGAGGCTGCAAGGACGGTCACAAGGAGGTCATTTCAGGGCAGGGAAATGGGGAATCGAAATCTTGGATGGTTGAATTGGGCCTAAAGGTCTTGCCTTTTTATACATTGGCTGGTCCCAGGAGCCCTACGCCAGGGCAGCCAGAACCTAAAGGACGTTTTTCAGAGTGAAATGGGCAGCAAATAAATAAATGGATGAACGAATGAATGAATGAATCAATCAACAAATAAATGAATCAATCAATCAATCAACAAATAAATGAATCAATCAATCAATCAACAAATAAATGAATGAATGAATCAATCAACAAATAAATGAATCAATCAATCAACAAATGAATGAATGAATGAATCAATGAATAAATAAATAAATAAATGGGTCAATCAATCAACAAATAAATGAATCAATCAATCAATCAATCAATGAATAAATGAATGAATGAATCAACAAATAAATGAATGAATCAATCAATCAACAAATAAATGAATCAATCAATCAACAAATGAATCAATCAATCAATCAATCAATCAACAAATAAATGAATGAATCAATGAATCAATCAATCAATCAACAAATGAATGAATGAATCAATCAATCAATCAATCAACGAATGAATGAATGAATCAATCAACAAATAAATGAATCAATCAATCAATCAATCAACAAATGAATGAATGAATCAATCAATCAACAAATGAATGAATGAATGAATCAATCAATCAACAAATGAATGAATGAATCAATCAATCAATGAATCAATCAATCAATATATGAATGCATCAATCAATGAACGAATGAATGGATCAATCAATCAATATGAAACAAGCCAAGATCAGCCACATGACTCCATTCCGTGCTAGGCATCCCGAGTGCCCCAACTGTTTGCCCAGAAGAGTTTTCTGACCACAACTCCCAAAAGAAGAGAAGTTGCTGGACTTGATAGCACGCCTGACCTTTTGACCCCCTGTATCCTCCCCACCCCTCTTCAAAAGCCCAAATCCCACCCTGCCCCAAGTAAACCTACTTTCAGGAATATGGTCTGGAGCCTCCCACAGTTTTGCCACAGCAGCTGGCTCCGTTCCGGGAGAAGAGGACCTCTCGGGCGGGCAGCCGGGCGTAAGCCACCCGCCGGTCGCCTTGCAACATCCAGATCACGACGTCCGGGAGGCTGTTCTGGGGCTGGCAAGGAAAGGGTTAATGGGCTTTAGGAAGAGGCCCCCTTTGGCCAGAGGGATCCCCCCTGTGAGCTGAGTAGATCGAAGGAGAGATTAGATCAGGGTCTCAATAAACAAAAAAGTTGGGTTAGAGGATGCCCTTTGGGTTGGACTCCTGGTTGTCTGCATGCTACCAAATGATCTCCAAGAAGGTTTGGAAGGGAGGATGGAGAGGAGGGCCACGGGGGCTCTCCTGGATCTTGTGCTGGTCCTATCCATGACTTGGAAGGGGGGGTTGAAGGACCACTCCTCAAGCTCTCGCCTCACAATCAGGAGGCCGTGAGTTCGATCCTAGTAGAGGCAGCTATTTCTCTCTCTAGGCACAACGAGACTATATCTGCCAAACAAAACTCCAGACTGGTGACAGGGAAGGGCATCCGGCCACTCTGCTAGCTTCATTCAGTTGGTCAGACTCCACCCGGCAAGGGATTATGGGGTCGTTAAAAGAAGATGATGATGTTAGCACCCTTTCCCTAGATATAAGAAATGGCTCAGTGGCTTAGAAAAGACTGAAGAATTCCTCTTTGCATGCTGAGAACTACATCTACAGTACTTTTCAGAGTATAAAGTGCACTTTCCCCCCCTAAAAGAGGGTGAAAATTGTGGGTACATCTTATGCACTGAATGTAGCCCCACCCACCCTCCGGCCACAACCTTTGGCCTCTGCCTCCCAGGAATTTACCTCCTTGAAGCAAACCGACGGGGGGGGGGGGCGCTTGCAGAGGCTGCAATAGGCTAGATCAATCCCTGCAGCCTGAAACAGCTGATGACCGGGAGAAACTGAAAGTGAAACTTGGGAAACTGAAAGCGAAACCTGAGAAACTGAAAGCGAAACTGAAAGCGAAACTTGAGAAACTGAAAGTGAAACTTGGGAAAACTGAAAGCTAAACTTGAGAAACTGAAAGTGAAACTTGGAAACTGAAAGTGAAACTGAGAAACTGAAAGTGAAACTGAAAGCGAAACTTGAGAAACTGAAAGCGAAACTTGAGAAACTGAAAGTGAAACTTGGGAAACTGAAAGTGAAACTTGGGAAACTGAAAGCGAAACTTGAGAAACTGAAAGTGAAACTGAAAGCGAAACTTGAGAAACTGAAAGTGAAACTTGCTGTTTGCTGCAGGAGGCAAATTGGAGGCAGAAGCAGATTTTTTTTCTCTTGTGCTAATCAGGCTGTTTGCTGCAAAGAGGTAAGTCAATAACTATAAATGCCTGTAGAATGTTCAAATTATTAGTCTTATTTTTTTAAAGACTGCTTTATTCTTGTTCTAGGCAGCTTAACAAAATGAAGAAGCTTTTAAAATAAACGCTTGGTCTGAAGAGGCCCAGTGCTGTTGTATCTCCTTTTAAACAGCAGAGAATAATGTATACTTCCAGAAAGCCACATCAATTTTAACAGCATCTGTGCAAGTATAGTCTGAAATGTAACACCACAAACAGTGTATATCTTCTGTACTGTTTGCTGTTTTTTGCAAGGAGGAAGATTGCTGGGAGGCAGAAGCAGATTTCCCCCCCTTGTTTTCCTCCCCAAAAGCTAGGGGCGTCTTATACTTTGGAGCGTCTTATACTCTGAAAAATACGGTACCTCCTCCACCATGGACTTTAACCGAGAGAGCCAATCTTCTGCCTGATCCAAAACCATCTGTAGGTCAGAGTCTTCGTGCTTCATCTTCCAAGGCCGCCTGAACCATCTGTTCGAGGTTGGTGGTCCGGAAATGGTAGAGGTATTGGTCCAGGTGGGTGCTGTTGGACTTTTGAGTGACATCAACCAGGGGTTGGCTGTGGAAGGAGACAGCCAAGGAAGCCCCCATTAGTCTCCTCCTAATCCCTTAGCCTAATTATCACTTTCTCCCCATTTAAAACCGAAGAGCACGGTGGATGGACACCCTCAAAGCTGACCCCAGACAGACCCAAGATTGGAAGAGGTCATGAGACCACCTGGCAAAGAGAACGACCAAGAATCGGACACAATTGAATGGATAACATCATCATCATCATCATCATCATCATCATCATCATCATCATCATCATCTCTATTTAATTTCCTGTAATTTTAATTGATTTTTATATTTATATTCCCATCTAATTGCATTGCAAGCATAATTGCCCGCTTTCCCTCATTCCTATAATTGTAACTTTATTTTAATATTTATAACTGTGTTTTCTAGTCCTATTTAATTGCATCGTGAACCTAATTACTCATTTTCTCTATTTAGTTTCCGTATTTTTAAACTGATTTTTATATTTATAATTGTGTTTCATACTCCTATTTGATTGCATTATAACAGTGTTTCTCAACCTTGGCAACTTGACGATGTCCAGACTTCAACTCCCAGGTTAACAACGCTTAGCGTCTAGTCCAGTGTTTCTCAACCTTGGCAACTTGAAGATGTCCGGACTTCAACTCCCAGAATTCCCCAGCCAGCGAATGCTGGCTGGGGAATTCTGGGAGTTGAAGTCCGGACATCTTCAAGTTGCCAAGGTTGAGAAACACTGCATTATAAGCCTAAGAACTCATTTTTCACCATTTGATTCCTATCATTTCACTTGGTTTTTGTATTAAATTTTCTTTTATATTTCCACTTAATTGCATCGTAAGCCTAATTACCCATCTTCTCTATTCGATTCCTGTAATTTTAACTGATTTTTATACCAATAACTGTGTTCTGTGGTTCTATTTCGTTGCACTGTAAGCTGCCCAGGGTCACTCTTGATAGCAAGGTGGGCAGCACATAAACTCAATGAATAAATATATAAATAAATCCAGGGACTAGAATGGAGGTAGTGCAAGAGAGAGAAACTGCAAAAATAACCCTGTTCCTTCTTGCCCTCCCTCTCCCCTCCTCCTGAGGTTGCAGTGGCCGGGGGAAATTGCTCAATATCTCAATATCTTCACCCAAATTTTCCTGCCTGTGATTCTGCCTAAGCAGCCTGCAGTTGTACATTATATTTGAGGAGAAAGTCTGCAGGATTCCAATGAGACATTGATTTACAAAGGCTCTCTGCCCATAACTATTTTCTCTGAAATTTAGAATAGCGATGGGAGGGAAGGGGAGGGGAGAGAAGGGAAGGGGAAAGAAGAGAGAATACAGAATAGAATAGAATAGAATAGAATAGAATAGAATAGAATGAGAAAAGAGAAGATAATACCGAATAGAATAGAATAGAATGGAATGAGGAAGGGAAGGGAAGAGAGACTGGAATGGAATGGAATGGAATGGAATGGAATGGAATGGAATGGAATGGAATGGAATGGAATGGAATAGAATAGAATAGAATAGAATAGAATAGAATAGAATAGAATAGAATAGAATAGAATAGAATAGAATAGAATAGAATAAAGAGAAGTGCAATGGAATGGAATGGAACAGAATAGAATAGAATAGAAAGAGAATAGAAAGAGAAAAGAGAAGAAAAGATAATACCAAATAGAATAGAATAGAATAGAATAGAATAGAATAGAATAGAATAGAATAGAATAGAATAGAATAGAATAGAAAGAGAAAAGAAAAGATAATACAGAATAGAATAGAATAGAAAGAGAAAAGAGAAGAAAATAAAATACTGAATAGAATAGAATAGAATAGAATGAGGAAGGGAAGGGAAGGGAAGAGAGAATGGAATAGAATAGATAGAATGAGGAAGAGAAGGGAAGAGAAGAGAAAATGGAATGGAATGGAATAACAGAGCTGGAAGGGACCTTTGAGGTCTTCTAGTCCAACCCTTCTGCTTAGACAGGAAACCCTTCCCCATTTTAGACAAATGGCTGTCCAATCTCTTCTTAAAAACTTCCAGTGATGGTGAACCCACAAATTTGTCAGCCAAATGCTGGAAATGTAATCAGACACCAGGCCCGTTCTATCCCTTGTGATGGACTTGTGTGAAAGCAAAGAATAGTTGGCTAAAAATACATTCATTGTTAGGAAAAAAAATGTTAAAGCTGCACATGGATTTATAAAATAGAAATATCCTTGTGAGGGATAGTCCCAGGGAAATATTAATAAAGGGAATTTGTATTTAATATTTATTGCATGTCTTGACAGCAGCAAGAATTATATTTGCACATTTTGGGAAAGATGAGGAAACTCCGAGAGAAAAAGATGTAGTTAAAAAAAATATTAGATCGCACAGAAACGGATAGACCGACATTAAAGATTAAAGAGAAGGAAGGTACAGAAGATTTTCAAATGTGGGATTTGTTTTATAACTGCTTGGATAACAGAAGTAGAAATTAGATGCTGGGAAAATATTATGTTGTTGTTGTTATCAATATTATTATTGTTATTATATGTTATATAATTATGTAAGCAATTGATCCAGGCATTACACATAAGTATGTTAATTGAAAATGTAAAAACAAAGTATGTAGGAAAAAAGAGGTGGGGCCTTTGTCTAATCTGAGGGGTGGGAGGAGAAGGGTTGGGGGTCTTGGATTGACCAAACGGAGGAGCCCTCTAATCCTCTGGACATTCCTCTCTTTGAAGGAAAAACAAACATTTTGTCCTCGCACAGGAGCACAAAATAACATATTTTTGGCTGTTGTGGGAACCCTCCTGTTGATTTGCCTTTCCACAAACTCAATTAGAGAAATCCCCCAGGAAGTTTTAATGTGTCAGTGAGCTGAGCAACTGTCCCACCTTCCCTTTCATTCCTGGAATTTGCTGTCGTTTCCCTATTTGGGGGGAGGGGGGGATTTTGCACATGCCCAGAAACCATGCTCCCTCCCTGCTCTCGTTTTGGGTTTCAACCCTGCGGAGGTCAGGACCGTTGCCTTGGGAGGCGTTTCCTTAAAAACAATGTGGGAATGATTTCCCACATGGATCGGTTGGGCTCTGGGCATAGACGCACAACATAGGCGGAGGGATGGGATCGGATGGGAGACCACCAGGAAAGGCCACGTCGAAAGGAAGTTGAAAAAGCACCCTGGGGAAAAAACCGGTTGGTTCCTTTGATGCGCAAGAAAAGGGTGAATTGATGTGATGAGCAGATGAGAAGCTGAGCCCAAGTGAATTTCGATTGACTAGGTCAGTGGTGGTCAACTTTGGAGACTTCAAGACAGGGGGACGTCAACTCCCAGAGGGAGGGAGGGAGGGAGGGAGGGAGGGAGGGAGGGAGGGAGGGAGGGAAGGAAGGAAGGAAGGAAGGAAGGAAGGAAGCGAAAGGGAGAGAGGGAAGGAAGGAAGGAAGGAAAGAAAGAAAGAAAGAGAAAGGGGGAGAGAGGGAAGGAAGGAAGGAAGTGGGAGGGAGAAAGGAAAGAAAGATGGAGGCAGGGAATGAAGGAAGAAAGAAAAAAAGTGGGAGGGAGGGAGGAAAGAAAAAGAAAGAAAGAGGGAGGAGGGAGGGAAGGAAGGAAGGAAGGAAGAAAGGAAGGAAGGAAGAGGGGGAAGGGAAGGAAGGAAGGAAGTGGGAGGGAGGAAAGGAAGGGAGGAATATTGAAAGAAAGAGGGAGGGAGGGAAGAAAGAAAGAGGGAGGGAGGAAGGAAGGAAGGAAGATGGAGGGAAGAAAGAAAGAAAGAAAGAGGGAGGGAAGGAAGAAAGTTGGAGGGAAGGAGGGAAGGAAATGGGAGGGAGGAAAGGAGGAAGAAAGGAAGAATGAAAGAAAGAGGGAGGAAGGGAAGGAAGGAAGAGGGAAGAAAGGAAGAAAGAAGGAGGGAGGGAGGGTGGAAGGAAGGAAGGGAGGACGAATGAAAGAAAGAGGCATCCGGAGCAGGACTTCACAGAGGCTTTGAACCTGAAGGGGTCTATACCAAGAGCCGGGGGAGGGGGAGGGGGAGGCTGTGGACGGGAGACCCCTCCTGGAGTGAGCCAGGGCTGTGCCAGGCCAGCTCCGCCCGCAGCCACACAAAGAGGCCATTCAGGACGGAGGTGGGATTTATGACCCGGCTCCAGCATCACCTTTTCAACCCGGGGTCTTGGCTCAGCGCCTGCGGAGGAGCCCCTGCCCACCACTGGATGCCATTCCTCCGCCCCGGGACCCCCTCCAAGGTAAACAAACCAGCCGGTCGTGAACCCACCCAGGGGGCTCCTGGCCTGGCCACAGACCCTCCCCCGCACCCCCCGCACGCCTACCTGCAGTCCACCATGAGCTCATCCAGCATCTGAGCCACCAGGGAGTCCAAGGCGCTGGCAGAACGCTGGGCTTTCTGCGCCAGGTGGACCAGCTCCAAGTTGGCCGCCTGCATTGGGCAGAGAGCAGAAAGGCCGCTGAGGGAGGGGCCCTGCCTCCAGCCCTGGCAGCCTCCACTTGGCCCACGGAGCAGCTGAAGGGCACACGTGGACACTGGCACCACACGGCCTCTTGTGCTGCGGCCGCCAGGGGCCTCCGGGCCTTTCTCTGACCACCCTGGGCAGCCCCTTCGAAGGGGGGCTTCCTGGGCTTGGTCGTTTTCTTGCACCACCCAGCTCAGAGAGAGCCAAGGACCCTTAATTTCAACCCTGAGCCACAAAGATTCTCCCTCGTTAGCCCCCTTTTGAGTCCCAGCCGACACCGATTTGACTCAAGGAACGCCCGCGGGTGACTTCGGATGCGGCCAACTCAGCCGTGCCCTGCGGACTCCGAGTCCCAAAGGCGAGACGGAGGCCGTGCTGGTGGGATATTCGCACAGGGGTCAGAGTGTGGAGTTGTGTCCTCAATCTGGGCAGCTTTAAGACGGGTGGACTTCAGCTCCCAGAATTCTGTGCTGGGGAATTCTGGGAGTTGAAGTCCATCCGTCAGCCCAGCTGGTTGAGGAATTCTGCCCAACCTGGGGAATAAGAGCATCGCTTACAAGACGGGATCGTCTCGTACTACTAACTGACTGATGTGGGGCCGCAGAGACGAGCAGAATCTCTTCTGGACCCTCCCTGGGGGGGCTTCCAAGGCCACCCTTCTCAGCCCCAAGCCCTCACCAGCCGGTCTGCCGCCCTGGCGAGGAGATTCTGGGCATCCGTCCTGTGGCCGCTGTCTTCCCAGTAGGAGGAGAGAATCACCACCGGTTTCACGTTGCCCCAGGGAAGGTAGTAGTACTGGCAACCTGTGGAGATGGGAAAAGCAGAGAGGCCTCCCTCTATTTATTTACTAGCCGATAACCTGGCATTGCCCAGGTGTTTATTTATTTATAGGGAGAAAATGTCCGGACCAAACGTAATTTCTAATATTGGATTTTCCCCCTTACCAGAGGGAGCCCCCTTGTGGAGGACTGTGGAGCCGTTACCATGGCAACTCCACTGTGCTGTACAGTAGAAGCCATTTTACAGCAGTACAGTAGAAGCCATTTTAAGGCACAACAGCCTGCATCTTAACAGAACACATACCCGAGGGTATCTTACCCCCACGGTATTTTTCTCCAGAGAGTAAGTCATTTGTCTACCAAATTTGGTTGAAATTGCTCGAGAGTTATGCTGGAACACACACACACACACACACACACACACACACAGAGGATGGATGAAGAGTTCTGTGGTGTTCAGACCTCCCCTTCCTTGGAGAAGGCCCAGCTGAGAAGGAAAGGCCGTGATCAGCAAGCTATTCCGTCCAGGAGTAGCAACACCAAAGACCTCCCGTTCCAGAGTCAATCTCTGGTGACCGGCCTGAATTCGATCTCGGGTTCTGCTCTGCGTAGTCTCCCTGCCTGGGCCTCCCCCTCCTTCCTTCCTTCCTTCCTTCCTTCCTTCCTTCCTTCCTTCCTTCCTTCCTTCCTTACTTACTTACTTACTTACTTACTTACTTACTTACTTACTTACTTACTTACTTACTTACTTACTTACTTACTTACTTCCTTCCTTCCTTCCTTCCTTCCTTCCTTCCTTCCTTACTTACTTACTTACTTACTTACTTACTTACTTACTTACTTACCATCAAAGACCGCCCGGCTGAACTGCGTGGTGGACGCCAGGGGCAGGCAGGTGTTGTCGAATTTGTTCCCGTAGTTGCCGATGCTGACCTCAAACTGGACGGCGTCCCCCACGCCCTGGAGCATTGTGGCCGAGTAGAAGGCCGCGAAGAGGTTGTACTTCCGCCGACGGAGGAACTTCTGGAAAGGACGAAAGGAATGGGGTCGTTCTGGAACTGTGGTGGGAAACCTATGGCGCCCCTGCCCCAGGGGGCTGAGCCCTCTCTGTGGGCACCCAAGCCATTGCCCCAGCCCAGCTCCACAGCACATGCGCACACGCCTCCTGCCAGCCAGCTGATTTTCGGGTTCCTACCGTCCATGCGCGGGGGGCGGGGTGCATGCAGGAGGGGAAGGGGAGTGTGTGGGGGGGTGCGCGGTGAGCTCCCCCCTGTGGCCTGTTTTATGGGGGTCATACGCAGGCATGGGGGGGTGAGGCGCATGGGTGTTGTCGCACACGCATTATGGGTGTTGGAGCATGTAGGCATGTGCTTACAGCACACGACAACAAAAAGGTTAGCCATCCCTATGCCAGAAGAAGCCCCCCCCCTGGACACTCCAGTCTGGACTGAGGGCCACAATTGGGATTTGTACAGGTCCTCAACTTGGAACAGTTTGTTTAGTGACAGCCGCACTGGGGGAAACAAGGATTTAAGAGCCATTTTTCACACTTAACGGCCGTTCTGGCATACCTGGGGGGGGGTCACGTGATCCAAATTCGGATATTTGGCAACTGACTCATATTTAGGACGGTTGCAATGTCCCAGGGTAATAGCAATAGCAATAGCAGTAGACTTATATACCGCTTCATAGGCCTTTCAGGCCTCTCTAAGCGGTTTACAGAGAGTCAGCATATTGCCCCCAACAACAATCCGGGTCCTCATTTTACCCACCTCGGAAGGATGGAAGGCTGAGTCAACCCTGAGCCGGTGAGATTTGAACCGCTGACCTGCTGATCTAGCAGTAGCCTGCAGTGCTGCATTTAACCACTGTGCCACCTTGTCATGCGATGCTTCCCCTCCCCCCCCCACTTTTGGAGCAAAGCTGTCTGAGGAATTCTGGGAGTTGAAGTCCACAAGTCTTAAAGGGGCCTGGGCGACCACTTCAGACGATCAGCCTTTCCCTGAGAAGATGAAGAGGTGGCCTCTCTCCACAGGAGGTCCCCAAGGGCATGGAAGCCTCACCTCCACTCTCAGGATGTCATCCGCAGGGATGTCCCCCAGCTTCTGCTCCACGTAGTCCACCAGCTTGGTCTCCAGTTCCACCAGCAGCCTCCCACGATAGGCCACTCCTTCTCCCTTGGGATGTAAGGATGAGCCCATGAGAAGGCCCGTCCTTTCACAAGCCGGTTCTTGCCTCCCAACTTGGCCAACTTGGGTGAACCCAACGGCTTCTCCAGCTACTCAAGTAGGATTGTCTCACCTTGCCACTGTTGAGGTCTTCATAAGGGTCAGGAAATCCAGTGAACTCCCTCGGACTGCCGTAGAGGTTGATGTAACATGGGCCAAAGGTGGGAAGGAAGCCAAGCCCATCATCCACTGCGGAAAGAAGCCCACGAATGTGGAATGATGGAGACCATTGTCTACCTGAAATAACCCACCCAAATGTCCTTCTACCGGTGGCCCCAAAGAGAAGAAAGAGGTTTCTGAATCTTTTGAAATTGCAAAGAAATCCTTGTATATATATTTTTTTTTAAAAAACTCATGACATTAAACCAGGGTTGAGAATGGACATGCTGGCCATCTTGACTCAGTTATGATCCTTTGTCTTCTGGATTTCTAGCAATCAAAGCAAGCTACCCACCCTCAGAAGGCCACCAGTAGAGAAACTCAACGGCTACTCATGGTTTAGAGATACCTTCAGCAAAACCAGACAAATTTGCAGTCAACTTCCCAGATTTAGCATTTTCGGCAGGCTCTATTTGCACAAGGGTCCATCCTGCTCCTCCAAAGGTCCTTTCTCAACCTTGGCAGGTGGAAGGTGGGAGGACTTCAACACCCAGCAAAGTTAGCTGGGGGATTCTGGGAGTTGAAGCCCACCCACCTTCAAGTCGCTGGGTTGGGGAGATGGCAGGAGGAAAGGACACCCAGCAGTCCCCTCCCAAAAAAGACGAGCCCTAAATCTCCCCTCTTTCCCAGAGTTATCCATGCACAATCACACCGAGGGAGGATTTAAACCGAGATTACAAATCGAAGCAAGGTGGATGATGATCAACCCAAGGGCAGCCACATGCCTTCCCTGGCTGAGGCCACGTGCATCGTGCATTTCGATTCCCAAATGATTTTAAATTCGTTTCAGAAACACACTCAGGAGCTCTGGGAGGGGGGGAGAGGGGGAAGAGTCATGCCAAGGACATACTGTCTGTTGCTTTGAAGGGTTTCGTAGCGGCGGGAAACTCATCTGAAGCACAAAGAAAGAGGGGGGAAAGTGAAAAAGTGAGGTCCTTTGGGGTGGTGGATCACCACAGCTTCCGCTTAATACTAGGTATAAGTATTGACTTTACAGCGGTAGAGACTAACTTGATTCTGCACCTAATAACTGCAGCAAGACTGTTGGTGGCGCAATACTGGAAGAAGGAAGACTTGCCTACAACTCAAGAATGGACATTGAAAGTCACAAACTTAGCCGAGATGGCTAAAATATCGGCATATCTTAAAGATCACTCAAATGAGAGATAGAAACGAGACTGGAAAAAATGGATTGACTATATACAAAATAAATACAGGACCAAGAAATTCCAGTTAGCCTATGCTTAAGATCAGGAATGATTTAAATTGTTTAAAGTTGGTTCAGTAAGAAGAAGCTAAGGTCAATGTAGAATGTTATTAATTTCTTTATTTCTTTTTTTCTCAATAGATTTTAGACTGTGTTTGTTCGAAATCCATACCGTGTACGGGTTCTGGGAAGTCGGGGGGGGGAGGAGGAGTGGGGTTGGGGGAGAGGGTGGAGGGAGGGAGGGGTATATATTAGGCTAGACAAGAATTTGGTGGAAAACTAGAACTATTTTGCCACACAAAAAAATTGTACTCGGATGTCTCACTGATTGAGGAATGATGAAATGTTTGTCTTAAAAGAAAATAAAACTTTTGAAACGAAAAAAAAAAAAAGTAAAATAAGACACAGCTTCCGCTTAAGAAGGGGGCTCCTGAGACCATGGGAGAGATGAGGCATAGAAATGAAGAGGTGGCTTTTCAACAGAATGACAGAGCTGGAAGGGACCGTGGAGGTCTTCTAGCCCAACCCACTGCTCAAGCAGGAGACCGTATGCCATCCCAGACAAATGGATATCCAGCATCTTCTTGAGAACCTCCAGTGATGATGGAGGGCCCACAACTTCTGAAGGGAAGGGCCGTTCCACCGGTTAATTGTCCCCATTGTCAGGAAGTTTCTCCTTAATTCCATGTTGCTTCTCTTCTCTCCTTGATTAGTTTCCACCCTTCGCTTCTTGTCCTGCCCTCGGGGGCTTTGGAGAACAGGTCGGACCCCCTCTTCTCTGTGACAGCCGCCCCCCCAAATATTGGAAGACTGTGGCCATGTCTCCCCCGGTTCTTCTTTTCACTAGTTTAGACAGGAACAATTCCTGCAACCGTTCCCTGTATTTTAGCCTGTGGTGAAATCCCATTTTTTTTACTACTGGTTCTGTGGGTGTGGCTTGGTGGGCGTGGCTTGGTGGGCGTGGCAGGGGGAGGATACTGCAAAATCCCCAGGCCCTCCCCACTCTGCGGCCGGCCAGAGGTGGCATTTGCTGGTTCTCCAAACTACTCAAAGTTTCCGCTACTGGCTCTCCAGAACCTGTTAGAACCTGCTGGATTTCACCCCTGATTTTAGCCTCCAGTCCCCTAATCCTCCTCATGGCTCCAACTGCTTGGGAAGAACCTGGCCCAGGGAAACCCAAATTGTAGAGGTTGTAACTCAGTGCTGTGAACAGTCCAGGTCCTACTATGGTCTTCACAGTTAGCAATAGCGGTAAGACTTATGTACCTCTTCATAGGTCTTTCAGCCCTCTCTAAGCAGTTTACAGAGTCAGTATATTGCCCCCAACAATCTGATAGATAGATAGATAGATAGATAGATAGATAGATAGATAGATAGATAGATAGATAGATAGCAATAGCAATAGCAATAGCAATAGCAATAGCAGTTAGACTTATATACCGCTTCATAGGGCTTTCAGCCCTTTCTAAGCAGTTTACAGAGTCAGTATATTGCCCCCAACAATCTGATAGATAGATAGATAGATAGATAGATAGATAGATAGATAGATAGATAGATAGATAGATAGATAGATAGATAGCAATAGCAATAGCAATAGCAATAGCAATAGCAATAGCAGTTAGACTTATCTACCGCTTCATAGGGCTTTCAGCCCTTTCTAAGCAGTTTACAGAGTCAGCATATCGCCCCCCCAGTCTGGGTCCTCATTTCACCCACCTTGGAAGGATGGAAGGCTGAGTCAACCCTGAGCCGGTGAGATTAGAACCGCTGAACTGCAGATAACAGTCAGCTGAAGTGGCCTGCAGTACTGCACCCTAACTAATGCGCCACCACGGCTCTAAAAATGTGCTAGAGAACCCATCAGCCACTCCCTCCGACCTCCAGGGAGCCTGAGGTTGGCTCGCTCGGGGGACAGAAGACCCCATCGCCCCCCCCTGCCAGCTGTGCCAAGAATCAGGGGATTCTTCCCTTGCTCACCTTCCAGTTCTCCTCCCGGAGCGGAGATTTTGGACATGCAGAGGTAGCTGGTGCCAATGATGTCGTTGTGGGTCAGCCGGTCCCTGCAAAATAAAATCCAGTTGATCCAGTTACCTGCTAGAAATGATGCCTTCCCCCAGGGATCAAAGTTCTCAGCACAATCGGAGGATCTGCAGCAGTGGTGAAGTTCGTTCTTTTTTTACTTTCAGTGGGCATGACTTGGTGGGCATGGAGTGTGGCTTGGTGGGCCTGGCAGGGGAAGGATACTGCAAAATCCCCATCCCCACCCCCCCACACACACACTCTGGGGCCGCCCGGAGGTGCATTTGTCAGTTCTCCGAACTACTCAAAATTTCCGCTACCGGTTCTCCAGAACCTGCTGGATTTCATCCCTGGTCTGCAGTCCTGGTAATTTGGGGACTCTGGTAGAGGGAAAATCCCAGCCCAGTGCAAAATCCCAGGCAGGAGGCTTTCCCTCTCCAACTGCTGCCATCTAGTGTTCATTCAGATTTTCGCAGCTCAGACTCACACGCTTGCGTGGACAAAAAAGTTGCGTGCACAACTTGCTCTCCGGAGGACAGGCAGCCTCTGGAAAGAGGGGCCTCCTTTGTGAGTTTGGAGAAAGCGTCAGAGCTTGTTCAATAAACCAGGGTTTCCAAATGCCGTCTGAAGGGATAAGGCAACGGGGGGGGGGCTCCTTGGGACTCTCCTAGCTAAGAGGTTGTCTTGCAGATAACATAACATAACAGGGGGGGACCTTGGAGGTCCTCTAGTCCATCCTCCTGCTTACGCAGGGGATGTATACTAGGGATTCGAACCGCTGAACTGCCGAGCTTTCTGATCAACAAGGGCAGCGTCTCCCAGCCACTGCACCGCCTAGACGTTTCGTGACCAAACTAGGAACGTCATCAGTGCTACTAGAAGGGACTGGGGTTTGTGGAGAGGAGGAGGAGGAAGAAGAGGAAGAGGAGGGAAAAGGACTGTGGTGGGGGGGGGCCTTGGTGCTCTCTGAGCTTGGTGGTTTTCTGGCAGACATTTCATGACCCAACTAGGTACCATCACCAGTGCTAGAAGACAGTTTGCAGGGGGGAGGAGGAGGAGGAGGAGGAGGAGGAGGGGGATTGCGGGGTCCTTGGTACTCTCTGGGATTTTGTTTTGATGTAGACATTTCATTGCGCAACTGAGGTAAGGAGGAGGAAGAGGAGGAGGAGAAATGGAAGAAGGGGAAGCAAGAAGAGGAGAAAGAGGAGAAGGTGGAGGAGGAGGAGGAGAGATGGAGGAGGAAGAGTAGGAGAAAGAGTATAAGGTGGAGGAGGAGGAGAAGGAGAAGGAGAGATGGGGAGGAAGAGGGGAGAGGAAGAGAAGGAGAAAGAGATGGAAGAGGGGAGGAAGAAGAGGAGAAAGAGGAGGAGGTGGAGGAGGAGGAGGAGGAGAAGGAGAGATGGAGGAGGAAGAGGGGAGAGGAAGAGGAGGAGGAAGAGGAGGAGGAGAAGAGATGGAAGAGGGGGAGGAAGAAGAGGAGAAAGAGGAGAAGGTGGAGGAGGAGGAAGAGGAGGAGATGGAGGAGAAAGAGGAGGAGAAAGACGATAAGGTGGAGGAGGAGGAGGAGGAGGAGAGATGGGGAGGAAGAGGGGAGAGGAAGAAGAGGAGAAAAAGGAGGAGGGGGAGGAGAGATGGAGGAGGAAGAGGGGGAGGAAGAAGAGGAGAAAGAGGAGGAAGAGGAGGAGGAAAGATGGAGGAAGAAGAGGGGGAGGAAGAAGAAGAGGAGGAAGGAAAAAGACTGTGGCGTCCTTGGTGCTCTCTGAACTTGTTGGTTTTCTTGTAGAGATTTCATGACCCAACTAGGTAACATCATCAGTGCTAGAAGGATGTGGAGTTTACTCCAACTGCTCAGGGTCCCCATGGTTTTCGGGGGTGGGATGGCCTGAACTGAGCCCCCCCAGCTGGAAACAAGGCTGCCTGGCCCCTTTTCCTGCCCCAAACCTGGCAAACGGTGGGGTTATAAATGAGGGAGCCGCCCCCTGACTCCTCGCTCGTTACTCACCAGTCCATGACGCGGATCCTCATCCTTTCGCACATGGAGGGAAACTGCAGGGAAGAGCGGGAGGGGCTGGGTCAGGGAGAGGCTTTGGGGGGAACGGAGGATGCTGAAAAGACTGGGGGGGGATTTGGGGAGGGGGGGCTCACCATGGCAGGCAGGGTGACAATCTGGTTCCACTGGGGATTGGCGTTCTTCTCCACAATCTTACTACAGAGCTGCTCAAAGGAAGGAAAGAGAGCGCGGAATCAGAGCCCCTTCTCCTCCGGGGTCCCACAGCCTTCCTCCAGGCAGCAGAAGTCAGGCTCAACAGGGAAACAAAGCGACAGGTGGTCCTCGACTTACGACCACAATTGAACCCGACATTTCCGCAGCTAAGCGAGACCGTTGTTAAGTGAGTTTGGGCCCTTTTACGGCCATTCTTGCCACAGTTGTTAAGCGAATCTGGCCTCCCTCTTCTTTGGGTGGGCAGCCCCTCAAATACACCAGCCAAGCACAAATCCTGCAACTCTTCTTCTTTATATCAAGGAGAGAAGCGGCTTAGAAAAGAAGAAGGAATTTCCTGACAGTGAGAACCATTAGCCAGGGGAACTCCCTGCCTCCAGAAGCTGTGAATCCTCCAACACTGGACGTTTTAAGAAGACCTTGGGTCACGAGAGAGCCGAGGTGGCGCAGTGGTTAAATGCAGCACTGCAGGCTACTTCAGCTGACTGCAGTTCGGCTGTTCAAATCTCATCGGCTCAGGGTTGACTCAGCCTTCCATCCTTCCGAGGTGGGTGAAATGAGGACCCGGATTGTTGTTGGGGGCAATATGCTGACTCCGTAAACCGCTTAGAGAGGGCTGAAAGCCCTATGAAGCGGTATATAAGTCTAACTGCTATTGCTATCTATCTATCTATCTATCATCTATCTATCTATCTATCTATCTATCTATCTAATCTATCTATCTATCTATCTATTCTATCTATATCTATCTATATCTATCTCTCCCTCCCTCCCTCTCTCTACATCTATCTCTCCCTCTCTCTATATCTATCTATCTATCTATCTATCTATCTATCTATCTATCTATCTATCTCTCCCTCCCTCTCTCTATATCTATCTCTCCCTCTCTCTATATCTATCTATCTATCTATCTATCTATCTATCTATCTATCTATCTATCTATCCATCTATCTATCTAGGTGAAATGAGGACCCGGATTGTTGTTGGGGGCAATATGCTGACTCTGTAAACCGCTTAGAGAGGGCTGAAAGCCCTATGAAGCGGTATATAAGGCTAACTGCTATTGCTATCTATCTATCTATCTATCTATCTATCTATCTATCTATCTATCTATCTATCTATCTATTCTATCTATATCTATCTATATCTATCTCTCCCTCCCTCCCTCTCTCTATATCTATCTCTCCCTCTCTCTATATCTATCTATCTATCTATCTATCTATCTATCTATCTATCTATCTATCTATCTATCTATCTATCTATCTATCTATCTATCTATCTAGGTGAAATGAGGACCCGGATTGTTGTTGGGGGCAATATGCTGACTCTGTAAACCGCTTAGAGAGGGCTGAAAGCCCTATGAAGCGGTGTATAAGCCTAACTGCTATTGCTATTGCTATTGCTATTGCTAACCAGTTGTCTGAAGTGGTGTAGGGTTCCTGCCTAAGCAGGGGTTGGACTAGAAGACCTCCAAGGTCCCTTCCGTCTCTGTTATTCTATTCTATTTCTATTCTATTTATTCTAGTCTCTATATATTTAGCCTCTAGGCCAGTGTTTCTCAACCTTGGCAACTTGAGATGTCTGGACTTCAACTCCCAGGTTAACAACGCTTAGCGTCTAGTCCAGTGTTTCTCAACCTTGGCAACTTGAAGATGTCTGGATTTCAACTCCCAGAATTCCCCAGCCAGCGAATGCGAATGCTGGCTGGGGAATTCTGGGAGTTGAAATCCAGACATCTTCAAGTTGCCAAGGTTGAGAAACACTGCTCTAGGCCTTTGAGCATCTCAGTTGCTCTTCTCTGCACTTTTCCCAAAGCCTCAACATCTTTTTTCTAACGTGGTGACCAAAACTGGTTGCAGGATTCAGGTGTGGCCTTCCTAAGGATTTATAAAGCGGGCACCAACGCTTCTCATCATTTTAATTCTATGCTTCTGTTTACACAACCCAGGATTGTATTATTATTTTTGGCTGCTGCCATTAATGGCACTGGGGGGTGGGGGAGGGGGTTTGTAGCTGACGTACCGTTTTCCCCGCGAAGGTGACTTCCACGAAGGGATCCACCAGGTTCTTCTTCTGGCTTTCAAAGCCGAAGATCTGCTTGACGCTGTCCATCACGGCATCGTCCACTGCGAGGACAAGACCGTTCTGTTAGAAGGAGCAAAGACTGGGGAATGGGGCCGAGAGGAGGGAGGGAGGGAAGAAGGGAAGGGAGGAAAGAAGGGAGGGAGGGAGGAAACAAGGAAAGAAGGGAGGCCGGAAGAGAGGGAGGGAGGACCATGTAGATTCGCCTTCACTCCTGTCTGTAAATATGTTTTATTTTCATTTTTCATTTCATACGGTCACATATATACTGTGCATAACCGGGGCCATATAACATTGGGCAATAAACACAGCCATCCTTGTCAAAATTACTCCCCAAAATACAAAACCAATATACCACTTCAACCCTCCATACACCCTTTCTTTCGCCCCCCTCCAACTTCCTTTCTCCCCTCCAACATTCCCCTCTACCCTACTTCCCCTCCCCCTCTATCACTCCTCTCTCCCGATACGCTCCCTCCCTTCCACCTCACCCTCCCTCCCATCCTCTCTCCCACCCTCTCTACCCCTCTTTCTTCTTTCCCTCTGCTCCTCCCTTCGGTGTATTTCTACTATCTATCAATATATTCAGCTTGTCCTATTTTTACACTAGAATTAAAAACGCAACAGTATACAAGTGCAATCATATTAATCACTTTAAAATCCAGCACATACTATATTTCCCCCCTCCCCCCTCCCCCCTAGGACCCCACCTCCCTTCTCCCCCCCCCAACTTCCCAGAGCCCGTACACGGTATAGCTTTTTATCACACACAGTCTAAAATATATTAAAACCAAGGAAATTAAAAAAAGAAGAAAAAAAAGAAGAAAAAAGTCAGTAAAGTCTCTACGTTGAACTCAGCTTCTTGCCGTTACTCAAACTTTAAGCAGTTTACATTATTCCTAATCTTCGCCTTCACTCCTGAAAAGGGTCCGACTCAAGCTTTGAAGAAGGACCGAATTCATTTCCACCTGTCCTTACAAAGCGAACCCAGCAGCCATCCAGAACCAGATGCCTTCCGGGATGTTGAGTAAGATACCCCATCATCCACAGCCGAGAGAAGAGGCCTTCCGAGTTTCGCTTCCATACTTCTAGCCCACAGGCCGTCTCCTCCCTTCCCCACCCTCCCGGCCAGGGGGCCCTCTGCCCCACCACTCACTCTGGGGCAGGTCCTCCGCTCGATAGACCTTGAGAGAGAAGTGGGCGCCACGGAGAGCCACGCCGGGCGGCTTGAAGACGTTGCCCTCAATGTCCTCTTTCTCCTCGGCAGCTTCCTTCTTCTCCACCTGCGAAGAGGGGTGGGAGGACGGATGAAGCGCCTGCCCGCCTTGGCCCCGGGGTTACCCGAAGGGCCACCTGTCCCTCTGCAGGCGCCTCCCCATCTTCTCAGACGCACCTGGACCCTCCTGTCCGCTTGGCTCCCTCCTGCCCGGCCCTGATATTGCACCAAGGAGGCCTTTGAGCCGAGGTGGCGCAGTGGTTAGAGTGCAGCACTGCAGGCCACTTCAGCTGACTGCTAAGCTGCAGTTCGGCTGTTCAAATCTCACCGGCTCAGGGTTGACTCAGCCTTCATCCTTCCGAGGTGGGTAAACTGAGGACCCGGATTGTTGTTGGGGGCGATATGCTGACTCTGTAAAACCGCTTAGAGGGGGCTGAAAGCCCTATGAAGCGGTATATAAGTCTAACCGCTATTGCTATTGCTACTAGCCCAGGGGAAGTAGGAGGGGTGAGGAGGGAAGATTGCACCCCCCCTGCCCCTCCCAGAGCCCCCTTCCGCATCTTGGCATCATGTTCCCCCCTTTTTCATTTGCATGGGTTTCAAAGGGAATTGCTCTGCAGCCCCTCTCTAAGCCTCTCTAAGAGCCAAGGTGGCGCAGTGGTTAAAAAGCAGCACTGCAGGCTACTGCTAGATCAGCAGGTCAGCGGTTCAAATCTCACCGGCTCAGGGTTGACTCAGCCTTCCATCCTTCCGAGGTGGGTAAAATGAGGACCCAGATTGTTGGGGGCAATATGCTGACTCTCTGTAAACGCTTAGAGAGGCCTGAAAGGCCTATGAAGCGGTATATAAGTCTACTGCTATTGCTATCAGCCTCTTGGCCCCAACCATCCGGATCCTCCTCTGACCCACCTCGGAAGGAGGGAAGGCTGAGCCAACCTTTGAGCCAGACAGGATCGAACTGCCGGCAGTGGGCAGAGTTTGCCTGCTGTGCTGCAATCCAGCCACCAAGGCTCTTAAATGTTTAAAACGACATAATCATTTCTATGCCAAGTTTCCTCGGGGGGGGGGGGGCTTATAGGATCCAGATGTTACATATTTCAGAAGAAGAGGAAGTTCGTAGGTCAGGTTGAACTTTGAACAAACTCCAACGTGGGTCGTTTTCTTGCAGCCCCAACCAGGATTTCATTACCCAGCTAGGTAGCATCATCAAACATAGAAGGGAGGGTGGGGTTGGGAGGACGGGTGGGGAGGAGGAGGGGGAAGAGGGGGAGACGACTGTGGGGGTCTCTCTGAGCTTGTTGTCTTGTTGCAGACATCTCATTACCCCACTAGGTAACATCATCAGTGGAACAAGGGAGTGAATTTGTGGAGTGGAAGTGAAAGGGAAGTGATAGGTGGGGAAAAGGAGGAGGAGGAGGAGGAGGAGGAGGAGGAGGAAGAGGAGGAGGAGGAGGAGGAGGAGGAGGAGGAGGAGGAGGAGGAGGAGGAGGAGGAGGAGGAGGAGGAAGAGGACTGTGGGGTCCTTGGTGCTCTCTGATCTTGATGGTTTTCTTGCAGACATTTCATTACCCAACTAGGTAACATCATCAGTGGTAGGAGTCTGGGCTTGGCCAGATCCAGGGCCGATCAGTATCAGATGAACCCTACAATCGTCCTTGAATCTGGAGCTTCTCACTTGCCTGCAGGACAGTCCCACACAGCCTGGGGGGGGCTTTTCCGGGGCCTTCCAAAGAGGCAGCCCCTCAAAGTCGGCCCTCTTTCCCCATGAAGAAGGGGGCGTGGGGTCGGAATAGCCCCTCCGTTGCGCTGCGGATCTCGCTGGGAGACACAGAGGCCCTGAAGACCCCTCCACCAAGGAGGAGAGGCCGCTCGGGGCGGGGGGGGGAAAATCCCTTTGCTCCGAGTCTGGCCCCCTTTCATGGAAATACTCACGGGGGCTTCATCCCCGGGACCGAGGACGTACAGGCTGACTTTCAAGTAGCCTCTGGCGCCCACCGAGAAATCCTCCGGGTCCGACAGCAGCAGCCACTTCCGGAGGAAGCAATGCCCTGGAGGGGGGGGGGGGAGGGAGTCACATTTATACCCCACAATTCACACACCCCCTCACCGTGTAAAATGGTCTGGTCACTAAATGAACTGTTGTAATTTGAGGACTGCGTCTAAATGGCTTGGAGGTCACAGTCCCCACTTGAACTAGCAAGCCCCATGCAGCCCCCAACTGGCATTTTGCTGAAGGAAATTCTTTTGTCTTCCACTGCTCTGGGGGGGGGGAAATCACAGTGTTTTCACTCCTTTTTTTCTTTCCTTTCCACACTTCTTTCCCCTTTGACTTTCTCCGTTTTTTCTTTCTAGCTGTATGATTTAATCTTATCATCAACGAAGGGCCTCCCGCCGTGTTTCCCTGTTCCTTGCTAACGCCTCCCATCCAGTTCTGCCCAGTTCCCAATTTCCACTCACGGGGTTCAGCATAAATTGTCCCAACGTCCACCTGGAAGACACAAAGACAAGGACCCTCAGGCTGGAGCCCCCTTGTTCCTCACCCCCACCCACTCACCCAAGACAGACAATCAGACACACACACACACACGGTCAATGCTCCAACACTGGAAGTTTTGAAGAAGAGACTGGACCGCCATTTGTCTGAAATGGTCTAGTTTTTCCTGCCCAAGCAGGGGGTTGGGCTAGAAGACCTCCGAGGTCCCTTCCAGCTCCATTATTCTATATTCTGTCATGTTTCTGTTGATGAGGGTGGCGATTAATTTCCTTTTTCTTTGTGGCAATGTGGCACACAAGACACAGGAAGGAGAAAGGGTGTGATGGCTGCACAAACTTTTCCAACAAAGTTTTCTCTGTAATTATGTGGAGTAGGGGTCCCCAAACTCGGCCACTTTAAGACTTGTGGACTTCAACTCTCAGAATTGGGAGCTGGCTGGGGGATTCTGGGAGTTGAAGCCCACAAGTCTTAAAGTGGCCGAGTTTGGAGACCTCTGATCCAAGTGGAGAGATTGCAGAGGAAGGGATTGCAAGAGAGTAAATTATGCTGGCTGGGGAATTCTGGGAGTTGAAGTCCACAAGTCTTAAAGTGGGCGAGTTTGGAGACCTCTGATCCAAGTGGAGAGATTGCAGAGGAAGGGATTACAAGAGAGTAAATTATGCTGTCTGGGGAATTCTGGGAGTTGAAGTCCACAAGTCTTAAAGTGGCCGAGTTTGGAGACCTCTGATCCAAGTGGAGAGATTGCAGAGGAAGGGATTGCAAGAGAGTAAATTATGCTGTCTGGGGGATTCTGGGAGTTGAAGCCCACAAGTCTTAAAGTGGCCGAGTTTGGAGACCTCTGATCCAAGTGGAGAGATTGCAGAGGAAGGGATTACAAGAGAGTAAATTATGCTGTCTGGGGGATTCTGGGAGTTGAAGCCCACAAGTCTTAAAGTGGCCGAGTTTGGAGACCTCTGATCCAAGTGGAGAGATTGCAGAGGAAGGGATTGCAAGAGAGTAAATTATGCTGGCTGGGGAATTCTGGGAGTTGAAGTCCACAAGTCTTAAAGTGGGCGAGTTTGGAGACCTCTGATCCAAGTGGAGAGATTGCAGAGGAAGGGATTACAAGAGAGTAAATTATGCTGTCTGGGGAATTCTGGGAGTTGAAGTCCACAAGTCTTAAAGTGGCCGAGTTTGGAGACCTCTGATCCAAGTGGAGAGATTGCAGAGGAAGGGATTACAAGAGAGTAAATTATGCTGTCTGGGGAATTCTGGGAGTTGAAGTCCACAAGTCTTAAAGTGGCCGAGTTTGGAGACCTCTGATCCAAGTGGAGAGATTGCAGAGGAAGGGATTACAAGAGAGTAAGTTATGCTGGCTGGGGAATTCTGGGAGTTGAAGTCCACAAGTCTTAAAGTGGCCGAGTTTGGAGACCTCTGATCCAAGTGGAGAGATTGCAGAGGAAGGGATTGCAAGAGAGTAAATTATGCTGGCTGGGGAATTCTGGGAGTTGAAGTCCACAAGTCTTAAAGTGGCCGAGTTTGGAGACCTCTGATCCAAGTGGAGAGATTGCAGAGGAAAGGATTACAAGAGAGTAAATTATGATGGCTGGGGAATTCTGGGAGTTGAAGTCCACAAGTCTTAAAGTGGCCGAGTTTGGAGACCTCTGATTTAAGTGGAGAGATTGCAGAGGAAGGGATTGCAAGAGAGTAAATTATGATGGCTGGGGAATTCTGGGAGTTGAAGTCCACAAGTCTTAAAGTGGCCGAGTTTGGAGACCTCTGATCCAAGTGGAGAGATTGCAGAGGAAGGGATTACAAGAGAGTAAATTATGCTGGCTGGGGAATTCTGGGAGTTGAAGTCCACAAGTCTTAAAGTGGGCGAGTTTGGAGACCTCTGATCCAAGTGGAGAGATTGCAGAGGAAGGGATTACAAGAGAGTAAGATATGCTGGCTGGGGAACTCTGGGAGTTGAAGTCCACAAGTCTTAAAGTGGCCGAGTTTGGAGACCTCTGATCCAAGTGGAGAGATTGCAGAGGAAGGGATTGCAAGAGAGTAAATTATGCTGGCTGGGGAATTCTGGGAGTTGAAGTCCACGAGTCTTAAAGTGGCCGAGTTTGGAGACCTCTGATCCAAGTGGAGAGATTGCAGAGAAAGGGATTACAAGAGAGTCAATTATGCTGGCTGGGGAATCTGGGAGTTGAAGTCCACGAGTCTTAAAGTGGCCACCTCTGATTTGGAGGATTAGGGAGGAAAAGACTTACCCGGAATTCTCCGATGACAGAGTCCGTCCGGAGGGAACGAGAGTCAACAACCTGGAGGGGACACAAAAAATGAGCTTCCACGGAAACAAGGTCTCCTCAGATGCCACCTGACTTGCTGCCCTTTGAGGTGAGCTTAGCATTTGGGGCAAGAACCAACCCTCCTTGTCTGCACCAAGATGGGGGGGAGCTTTCGTGGTCCTCCTACAAGCCCTCGTGAACTTCCAGCCAGGTTGCGCAGAGATTTCCCAAGATTGCGGGCATCTCACAAAGGTTGGTGAGCTTGCAAAAGATGTCAGAGGATTTGGAGATCCTCAAAGGAGCCAGTTGATTCCCCCGTTCAAAGGGTGCCAGGGAAAGGAGCAGAACATGGGGATCCATGAGATCTAGCACCCCCATAGGCATGAAAGCCAAACGGAGGACTTTGGGCCAATCACTAGGAGAGAGTTCTAGTTCTGCCTTAAGCATGAAAACCGGCTGGGTGACTTTGGGCCAATGACCAGGAGGAGGCGAGTTCTATTCCTGCCTTAGGCTGGGAGCTAGGGGGCTTCCCTCTGTCTCAGCCCAACCCACCTCACAAGGTTGCTGTTGTGGGTAAAACAAAAGGAGGGGAGGGTTGGCTCTGTTCTTGGTAAAACTAATGAAGGTGGGATGCAAATAAACAAATGGGGAGTGAAATTGGGGGAAACATGGGAATTCTCACAAGCGTGGAATGTGCCTCCCCCGATTACAGAAAGCTGCTTTGGCCTCCCATCATGTGGGTCCGTGTGACCCCCCATGCACCGAAGAGGAACACGTCCCATGCTCCAGGATGCGTTCTCCGTGGGAGGGGAGTCCCCCCCAACCCACTTACCGTGAGGAATATGGGCTGGTCGAAAAGCTCCACGGGGGACTCAAAAACGTTGAAGAAGAAGGTCTGCAGGAGAGAGAGAGAGAGGGAGAGGGAGAGGGAGAGGGAGGGAGGGAGGGAGGGAGAGAGAGAGAGAGAGAGAGAGAGAGAGAGAGAGAGAGAGAGATTCAGCTGCACCCCAAAAACCTTCCCACCAGGGAACCGACCCCAAAGGAAGAGTCACACACAGGCAGGGGGTCCTCTGCCCCACTCACCCCCAAAGTCACCCAACTTTTAAAAATCACAGGACGATTTGGAGCAATTCTCACAACCGGGGTTTACAGTGAAGCTCCTGCATGGGGTTGGCCAACCCATTCAGGCACACTGGTTGTGCCCCCCGTGGCTTAACTTAACAACGCTCTTGCTTAGCAACCAAAATGTTGGCTCAGGAACTCTGGCATTGAAGTGTGCAAGTCTTAAAGCTGTCAAGTCACGAGACCCTCACGCCCCTAACCTTTAAGAGAAAAAATCCCCAGGGGTGTTCAAAGTTGAAAGCTTTAAGACTTTAAGGTTTAGATAGGACTCTTAGAGGCGGGCGGGGCGATTGGTGAGCCAGCCAATCAGTGAGTGTGGTGCGGACGGGCGGGGGGAGGGAGGGAACTGGAACCGGTTCTAAATGGCACAGTAGATCTGTGGATCCTCTTCTAGAGAAGAGCTTAGAACCGGCAGGAAGCCGCTCCTGATTCAAAGTGACAATAAAGTTATTCCAAGTTCTGAATCTTTCCTCACCTCGTCAAAAAAGGGACCGTTTCCTTTCCGAATGCGGGTTCTCTTGGTCTGCCCCACCGCCGTCACCTTCACCACAGACTTGAGGTTGACCCCCGAGAGCTGCCTGCCTTCAATGACTCGCACCCGGATCTAGAAAGGGGAAGGGCAGGAGGAGGAGGAAGAGAAGAGGCCATTAAAGGTCTCAAGGACAGAGCAGTGGGGCCCTGCCGAGCCCTCGCCTCAAAGCAGAAAGGGAAGCAAAGAGGTCCCAAGGCCCAGAAGAGCCACCAGGAATGGAAGCGAGAGCCTTGGAGGTCTCTCCGTTCTGCGCTTGGGTTCCAGGTCGGATGTTTGCCTCTTTCCCTAGCCAAAATCCACGGAGTTTAGCACATTTATTTGATCCAAAGAGTGGGAAATATCTACAGATCGGGGTTGGAGTGTGGGGCCCTTGGTGCTCTCTCAGCCGGGTGGTTTTCTTGCAGAGGCTCCATGACCAAACTAGAGAAAATCATCATGCTAGAAGGGAGAGGGGTTTGCAGAGAGGAGGAGGAGGAGGAGGAGGAGGAAGAAGGAGGAGGAGGAGGAGTGGGAGGGAGGAAGGAGGAGGAGGAGGAGGAAGAAGAAGAAGAAGAAGAAGAAGAAGAAGAAGAAGAAGAAGAAGAAGAAGAAGAAGAAGAAAGAAAGAAAGAAAGAAAGAGATGAAGGAGGAGGTGGTGGAGAAGTAGGAGGAAGAGGAAAAAGAGAGGAGGAGGAGGAGGAGGAGGAGGAGGAAGAGGAAGAAGAAGAAGAAGAAGAAGAAGAAGAAGAAGAAGAAGAAGAAGAAGAAGAAGAAGAAGAAGAAGAAGAAGAAGAAGAAGAAGATGATTATTGATGTTTTTTAAAAACTTTTGCCTAAAAAAGTTCTGAAGATCAGCTGTGCGACATCCAATCATTGGAACCTTTTTTTTAAAAATTAGCATTTTTTTGCTACCGGTTCAGGCAAACTGGCCCGAACCGGTAGCCTTTCACCCCTGGCTTGAGGCTGGTCACCTGGAAATCCTGGGGTTTGTTGGAGAGAAGCTTCCGGGAAGTGCTTTTCCTTCTCCTGCTTGCGGGAAGAACATGAGACGGGGGCCTTTTGGGCAAGGAAGGCTGATCGGGGGCAGAGGGTCTCGCAGATGGCTCGGCTTCCTCTTCAGTGCCCAGCTGGTCCTCACTGTCTTCTTCTCCCCCTGTATCTGTGGAGGAGGAGGAGGAGGAGGAGGAGGAGGAGGAGGAGGAGGAGGAGGAAGAGGAGGAGGAGGAGGAGGAGGAGGAGGAGGAGGAGGAGGAAGGAGGAGGAAGAGGAGGAGGAGGAGGAGGAGGAGGGAGGAGGAGGAGGAGGAGGAGGAGGAGGAGGAGGAGGAGGAGGAGGCCACACAAAAGGAGGCAATGTTACATATCACAGGATTAAATTCCTAAGAATGGCCAGGAAGGTTGTGATAAACTTCAGGGACTAAAAAGAGCCGGGAAAACAATTCAGGTGGGGGGAAATATATTTTGCATCAAACTGATTTAGGGTTTGATTGTTAGGTATCGGAGAGACTAGAAGACCTCCAAGGTCCCTTCCAACTCTGTTCTTCTCTCATTCTGATATTCTGTTACTGTGTTATTATGTTATTCTGCTATTCTGTTATTCTGCTATTTTTTTATTGTGATATACCTGATAATCCGTTATTCCGCTATTCTGTTGTTCAGCTATTCTGCTATTCTTTTATTCTGATATTCTGATTTTCTGATATTCTGCTATTTTGCTATTCTGCTATTCTTTTATTCTGATATACTGATATTCCGTTATTCTGCTATTCTGTTGTTCAGCTATTCTGCTATTCTTTTATTCTGTCATTCTGTCATTCTAATATTGTTATTCTGATATTCTGAAATTCTGTTACTGTGTCATTATGTTATTCTGCTATTCTATTATTCTGCTATTCTGCTATTCTGCTATTCTTTTATTCTGATATACTGATATTCCGTTATTCTGCTATTCTGTTGTTCAGCTATTCTGCTATTCTTTTATTCTGTCATTCTGTCATTCTAATATTGTTATTCTGATATTCTGAAATTCTATTACTGCGTCATTATGTGATTCTGCTATTCTGCTTAACGAAAACAGGCCCATCACTGGATGTTAGCCATGATGGAACCTCAGCTCGGATCCTCTTCGGACTTTGCTTCAGCTGCCCAGTTTTGTTTGTCCAGTTGAGATCTCCAAAGGCCAGAGACTTCGGTGGTCATTGCCAGCCAGGTGGAGGAAAGCAGTGACAAAACACACACACAAATCCCCCCCCCATCCATTTGTCCATGAATGGCCACCCATGATCCCTTCACAGTTCCCTTGCTCACCTCCTGGCCTCCATTGGTCTTAAGGGCAACAGGCATTACAAAGCATAGACCAAAATGACATTTAAATAGCAATAGCAATAGCAGTTAGACTTATATACCGCTTTCATAGGGCTTTCAGCCCTCTCTTAAGCGGTTTACAGAGTCAGCATATCGCCCCCAACAACAATCCGGGACCTCATTTCACCCACCTCGGAAGGATGGAAGGCTGAGTCAACCCTGAGCCGGTGAGATTTGAACAGCCGAACTGCAGAACTGCAGTCAGCTGAAGTAGCCTGCAGTGCTGCATTTAACCCCTGCGCCACCTCGGCTCTTGTCAATTTTAATTGGGTTTGGGATATTCTTATTTAATATTTTTTTTAACTTTTCTATTATGTGTTTCTTTTAATTGTTGTACGCCGCCCTGAGTCCTTGGGAGAAGGGCGGCATATCAATCTAATAAATCTCAATCTTAATCTCAAAAAAGAACATTCAGAATCAAAAGGGGGGGGAACTTTATTCTGGCCACCACGATATAAAAAAGATGTTGGGACTCTGGAAAGAGTGCAGAGAAGAGCAACGAAGAGGATTAGGGGACTGGAGGCTAAAACATATGAGGAATGGTTGCAGGAACTGGGAATGTCTAGTTTAATGGAAAGAAGGACTAGGGGAGACATGATAACAGTCTTCCAATATCTCAGGGGTTGCCCCAAAGAAGAGGGAGCCAAACTATTCTCCAAAGCACCTGGGAGTAGAACAAGAAGCAATGGGTGGAAACTAATCAAGGAGAGAAGCAACTTAGAACTAAGGAGAAATTTCATGACAGTGAGAACAACAGTGGAACAACTTGCCACCAGAATTATAAATGCTCCAACACTGGAAGTTTTTAAGAAGATGTTGGATAACCATTTGTCTGAAGTGGTGTAGGGTTTCCTGCCTGAGCAGAGGGTTGGACTAGAAGACCTCCAAGGTCCCTTCCAACTCTGTTGTTCTATATGAAGAACGGTTGCTGGAATTGGGCATGGCTGGTCTAGTGAAGAGAAGGACTAGGGGAGACATGATATCAGTCTTCCAATCTCTCAGGGGTTGCCACAAAGAAGAGGGAGTCAAGCTATTCTCCAAAGCACCTGAGGGCAGGACAAGAAGCAATGGGTGGAAACTAATCCAGGAGAGAAGCAACTTAGAACTAAGGAGAAATTTCATGACAGTGAGAACAACAGTGGAACAACTTGCCACCAGAATTATAAATGCTCCAACACTGGAAGTTTTTAAGAAGATGTTGGATAACCATCTGTCTGAAGTGGTGTAGGGTTTCCTGCCTGAGCAGAGGGTTGGACTAGAAGACCTCCAAGGTCCCTTCCAACTCTGTTGTTCTATATGAAGAACGGTTGCTGGAATTGGGCATGGCTGGTCTAATGAAGGGAAGGACCAGGGGAGACATGATAGAAGTCTTCCAATATCTCAGGGGTTGCCCCAAAGAAGAGGGAGTCAACCTATTCTCCAAGGCACCTGAGGGCAGGACAAGAAGCAATGGGTGGAAACTAATCCAGGAGAGAAGCAACTTAGAACTAAGGAGAAGTTTCCTGACTGTCAGAACAATTAACCACTGGAACAGCTTGCCACCAGAATTAGTGGTTGCCTCATCACTGGAGGTTTTAAAGATCATATTTTACTAGGAGACCTCCAAGGTCCCTCCAACTCTGTTCTTCCGTATTCTATTTGCCCCGGGATAGAGTTAGATAGGGATGGTTCCCCTCCTTACCTGTCACCGTGTCCAGCTCAGGGAGAGTCGGATTTGGCTCCGGAGGGGCCGGAGGAGGGATGAAAGGAGCCGCTCCAGGAGGGGGAGTGTAGGAGACTTGGAGCATCAGACACGCCTGCAGGACAGAAAGGATTGGATGAAGGAGGTGAAACCAGAGGGGCTGGATGCTCTCTCAAAAGGAGGCTCAGGTGCAGAGGCTGGGGCCTCTTCAAAGCAGCAGCTTCTTCATTCAGGCTGATGCAGCTGCTTTAAAGAGACCCTCGGCCTGAAAACACGATTCTCACGTGACGATGGGCTTTTTTTTTAAAATTAAATTTATGCTCCGCGTTCACACAAATCAGAAAAGAAATTGCAAGGAGAACTTCCCAGCCCTTCCGAACGGTTAACAGCCAAACAATTAAACTCATCTTTGGATCTCCACTTCGGAGAAGACCATTTGTCAGAAATGGTGTAGGGCAGTGTTTCTCAACCTTGGCCACTTGAAGATGTCTGGACTTCAACTCCCAGAATTCCCCAGCCAGCATTCGCTGGCTGGGGAATTCTGGGAGTTGAAGTCCGGACATCTTCAAGTTGACAAGGTTGAGAAACACTGTCCTAACCACTGCTGGGGAATTCTGGGAGTTGAAGTCCGGACATCTTCAAGTGGCCAAGGTTGAGACACACTGGTGTAGGGTCTCCTGTGTGAGTGGAGGGGTTGGACTAGATGACCTATAAGGTCCCTTCCAACTCTGTTAATCTGTTAAATACGCAATCATCATTCCTCATCGAAACAACGCCCCGTGAGGAGAAGGAAGGTGGGCCAATGTCCACCGTTAAAGTGAAACAGGTGGTAACCTAAGAAAAGTTCCCATTACGGAGCCCAAGAAGATATAAGAGCTCCTTCCCATAACCTTTGAGTCGGGCGAGGAAGATAAATTTAAACCAACCCTTCCTCACTGCTCTTCTAGATGTTCTCTAGAACAATGTTCCACAAGCTTGAGACCTGAAGGTGGGTGGATTTCAAGAATTCTGGGAGTTGAAGTCCACCCACCTTCAAGGCACCAAGGTTGTGAAACGCTGCATTAACACCATGGACCTCCTCACGTGGTCCCACCGCACCCCTCCCCCATAACTCCTGGGAAACCCAGAGCCATTTTGGTTTCCTGCCCCCAGCCTCTTTCCTCCAGAGTCCAGACCGGGGGTGAAACCCAGCAGGTTCTGACAGGTTCTGGAGAACCGGTAGCGGAAATTTTGAGTAGTTCAGAGCACCGGCAAATGCCACCTCTGGCTGGCGCCAGAATTCAGTGGCAATGGGGATTTTGCAGTGTCCTTCCCCTGGAATGCGAGAAGGGGAATGGGTGTCCTTCCCCTGCCACGCCCACCAAGCCACGCCCACCAAGCCACGCCCACAGAACTGGAAGTTTAAAAAAATTGAATTTCACCACTGGTCCAGATCAAGGTTTCTCCACCTTGAAGATGGCAGACTTTCCACTCCCAGAATTCCCCAGCCTCTCCGCCATCAGCAAAGGGTGCGTTTCCTTCCCACTGTGGGCCAGGGGAGCCCCCTCCCCCCGTCACTCCCAAGGCGGACTTACCCCCGTGTTCTGCCTCTTGGCATCCAGCAGAGGGGCATTGAAGCTGGCAGCCAGGTTGGGGGAGGCCAAGACATCCCGGAGGGGCACCTGGGCTTCCCCCAGAAACCTGTCGGAGAGGAAGCCACCGAATGTGAGTGTGCAGATAGTCCTCGACTTACAGCAATAGGTTTAGTGACCGTTGAAAGTTACAAGGTGGGTGGGTGGGTGGGTGGATGGATTGGTAGATAGATGGATGGATGGATGGATGGATGGATGGATGGATGGATGGATGGATGGATGGATGGATGGATGGATGGATTGGTAGGTAGGTGGATGGATGGATGGATGGATGGATTGGTAGGTAGGTGGATAGATGGATGGATGGATGGATGGATGGATGGATGGATGGATGGATGGATGGATGGATGGATGGGTAGATAATGCTAGATAGTAGATAATGAGAGAGAGAGAGATACACACATATATAATACATACATATATTATAATGTATATATTTTACAATGCAACACAATATAATACAATAGCAGAGTTGGAAGGGACCTTGGAGGTCTTCTGGTCCAACCCTCTGCCTAAGCAGGAAACCCTACACCACCTCAGACAAATGGCTATCCAACATCTTTTTTTTCTTCTTAAAGACTTCCAGTGTTGGGGCATTCACAACTTCTGGAGGCAACTTCTGCTCCACTGATTAAGTGTTCTAACTGTCAGGAAATTCCTCCTTAGTTCTAAGTTGCTTCTCTCCTTGATTAGTTTCCACCCATTGCTTCTTGTTCTACCCTCAGGTGCTTTGGATAATAGCTTGACTCCCTCTTCTTTGTGGCAACCCCTGAGATATTATTTTCATCAAACTAGACATACCCAGTTCCTGCAACCATTCTTCCTATGTTTGAGCCTCCAGTCCCTTAATCCTCTTTGTTGCTCTTCTCTGCACTCTTTCTAGAGTCTCCACATCTTTTCTACATCGTGGCGACCAAAACTGGATGCCGTATTCCAAGTGTGGCCTTTCCAAGGCCTTGTAAAGTGGTATTAACCCTTCACGGGATCTTGATTCTCTCCCTCTGTTTATGGAGCCTAGAACTGTGTTGGCTTTTTTGGCAGCTGCTGCCCACGGCTGGCTCCTATTTAAATGGTTCTCCACTAGGACTCCAAGACCCCTCTCACAGTTACTACTGTTGAGCAAGGTGCCACCTATACTGTACCTGTGCATTTCGTTTTTCCTGCCTAATTGTAGAACCTTACTTTTTTCACCATTGAATTTCATTTTGTTAGATAGCGCCCAATGTTCAAGTTTGCCAAGATCCTTCTGTATCTTAAGCCTATCTTCTGGAGTGTTGGCCATTCCTGCCAGCTTGGTGCCATCTGCAAATTTGATGAGTTCCCCATTTATTCCCTCATCCAAATCATTGATGAAGAGTCCTGGGCCCAAAACAGAGCCTTGGGGTACTCCACTCCATACTTCCCTCCATGTACATGTGGTTCCATTGAGGACTACACGTTGAGTGCGGTTGGTCAGCCAGTTACGAATCCATCTGGTGGTGATGCTGTCCAACCCACATTCTTCTACTTTATCTAGTAGTAGGTTATGGTCTACCTTATCAAATGCCTTACTGAAGTTCAAGTAAACTATATCGACGGCATTCCTCTGGCCCACTAATTTTGTCACTTTGTCGAAGAATGCAATAAGTTTAGTCTGGCAGGATCTGTTTTTGGCCACTCCTCTCTGCTTTCAGCTTCAACTCTGATCTGCGGATAATCCAGGAAGCAGGAAAAACATTTCCCCCCCAAATCTCAGCTTATCAACCAAATCCCATCAATGGGCCCTCCTGACAAGGAATTAACCTGGGCAGGAAATATGGGATTTTTCCAAGGCTGGCTTCGGAAAGGAAGGGGGGGGATAGTCTTGCAGGACAATTTGCTCCTGTTCCAGCCGTGGTCACTTCTGGCCAGGAGACGGGCAGAATCCTTGGGTCCTCCAGGGGTCACTTCCCTTCTCGCTTCCCAGCATTGTTCAGCGGAGACGGAGACGTTTCCCCCCCCCTCAAAGGCCCTTCCTGTTGCTTTGGCCTGGCTGGGCTGGAGGGACACCAGGGGGTCTCCCAGGGAGCACCCCAAAAGAGGCTCCCCTTGCTCAGTTCCAGGGAGCAGGAGAAGGGGGGACACCCCCACCCACCCACCCAGGGGCTTCATCCTTCCCTTTGGGGAGGAACAATTCAGGGCCTCCCCCGTCACAGGGGGGGGGAGGTCCAGCTTTTGGCACCAGGTGTAATTTTTGCAGGCGGTCAAGAAAATTCAAAGCGGCAGGGAAAATGTGGCTTGAGGTTGACATGACAGGTCCTTGAGGCTTTCTTGCAGATGTTTCATGGCCCAACTAGGGAACATCATCAGGGCTAGAAGGGAGGGGGGTTTGGGAGGGGGAGGAGGAAGACTGATGGATCATTGGTGCTGAACCTGGTTGCTTTCTTGCAGACATTTCAAGACCCAACTAGGGAACACGATCAGGACTAGAACGGATTGGAGTTTGCTCTCATTTTACATACATATTTTATACATATATATATTTTGTTTATAGACATATAGCAATGGCCACAGTTTATTCTCCTGAAATTTGGGTGCAAACTCATGACCCATTTCCAGAGAAGTCGAATGTTTTGAGCCAGATGAGTTTTTGCAACTTTCTTTTTACTTTTTAAAAATACGGTCATTTAAGCAGCGTTCAATCAACCTGGCCTCCTTCCAAATTTGAGCCCCACCCACCACCCAGGCTGTTACAACACGAAACAACAACGGACACACAGCCAGCACCAATCAGCACCAATCTACCAATCATGATACAACCACACAACCAATCAATCCACTTACTGAAACAAAGCCAGCACTACACACACACACACAAACACACACCAAGATTTATAGAAAGACGGCAGCTCGGGGGAAGAAGGCGGGGCTTAGCAGTGAGAAGATGGAGTTTCAGGCTGTTCCTGAAATTCCTCTACACCGAAGGATTTTTGGACGGGTCTTCGGACTCTAGCTGCCCCGTAGACGGCAGTGAAAGGTGAAGGGAGACCCCGCGACCTCAGAGACGTTCGCAAGTCTCTGGGGGGGGGGTATTAACCCTTCTTGCCAACTCCTTGTCGGATTAGCTGAATTGCTAACTGAAACTGCAGGACGCCCCTAAGAATGGTAGAAGAGATGTCATCTGGTAAGCTGATTTTATTATTCAAAAGAAACAGTCCGCATCAAACGTTTAAGCTAATTGAAACCCAAGAATAGAAGAATCTAGCGGCGAATTGGTCTTTTTTTAATGGATTTATGGTTGGTGGCTACTTTATTTTTTTTTAAAACGCTTCAAGGAACCCTTTGGCATCCCCTCCCTTGATCTTTCTCTTCTAAGTGGATCATAAATTTAACTCTCTATTAATTAGCCTTCTACGATCTGGCATTTTTACTATCTGACTGTGTTTACGATCAGATAAGGCTCCACAGTTTCCAGTGAGTCTTCACTTTCAATTTCTAGCTGCGACACAACATGGCCTCGGAAAATTTTTCTAAATCTCCATTTCAGATTCTCTTCTCCGCATGTCGAGAATTGTTTGATTCTTTTCAAAGATTGGAAAGGAAAATTGATCATTTGATTTTAACACATGAAGCAGGAGTTGAGATCGTTGAATGTTTGAATGTTCCTGATATGCAAATGCAAAATGTGAGAAATGGCGTCTGGTCTAACTCAGAGGAGGAAGGGAATGTGCTGTTGAAAAGAGGAGGAACTATGGAAAAGATCCATCTTAAAAAACAGTCTGCAGGAAAAACTAAAACTCCACCCTTGAGAATTAAAGTCAACTTGAAAAGTTCTACAAGCCTAGGACAACATTATTATTTTATCACTGACATTCAGAGTCAAAAGGTGCGAAGATATCTTTGTTTGGACTTGCTTATAAAAACATTTGGTAAATCTCCCCATCGAACAGTAATTGGACTGAGAAGATTTTGCTTTTGGAGAGACACAGGCTGACAGATTGGAAAATGCAATTTAAAATTAGTCAAATTTGACTATTTTTATTCTTAATAGATATAGCTGAATAATAATTGATATTGATAGCAATGTATATAATGTGCAAATGGATTGAAAAATACAATTGAAAATTAGTTAAATCTAACTATCCTTTTTTGTAACAGATATAGCTGAATAATAATTAATATTGATAGTAATGTATATAATATGGAGTTGATATGATAAATAACAATTGGATATGAGAAAATATTTTTGGATTATACACTAAATGCTAATTAATGTTGGGAAAATGTTATGGACATGAGGATTGATGGTAATAGAGGATTTTACAAGTAAGTAAATGAAATGTCAGCATGTGCTATCGATTAACTCTTGGGCATAGTTAAGGATGAAGGATGTTTAAATAACTATAGTTCAATCAGAACTGGAGGTATAATTATGTCAATATGGTAAACATTTGAGTTAAGATATTTGAATTATTATGAATCAATGGAAGAGAGTTGATATTGATAGCAATGTATATAATGTGTAAATGGATTGAAAAATACAATTGAAAGTTAGCTAAATCTAACTATCCTCTTTTGTAACAGATATAGATGAATAATAATTAATATCGATAGTAATGTATATAATGTGGAGTTGATATGATGAATAACAATTGGATATGAGAAAATATTTTTGGATTATACATAAAGAGTATTATTTACAATAATTATTACTATTATAAAAATTAGATAAAAAATAAAATACATACAACTAAATGTTAATTAATGTTGGGAAAATGCTATGATATATGACATAATTAAATATTATGGATGTTCAGCTAAAATAGAATATGAGGATTGATGGTAATAGAGGATTTTACAAGTAAGTAAATGAAATGTCAGCATGTGTTATGGGATAATTCTTTGGCATAGTTAAGGATGAAGGATGTTTAAATAACTATAGTTTAATTAAGACTGGATGTATAATGATGTCAATATGGTAAACATTTGAGTTAAGATATTTGAATTATTATGAATCAATGGAAGAGAGGCACCAAAGCATGTTGTAACCAGTTGATATACTTCTTTTTCTTTTATAATAGATACCTGTGTTTTGTTTTTTCCTGTGATGATGCTTTTTTGTGTGTGTGTGTGTGTTTTTTAATTTTTTCTCGTTATTTTTTTTTGTTTTTTTTTCTTCCTTTTTTCTTGTTATTTGTATGTATTGTGTAATAAAAATAAAAATTTATTTATAAAAAAAAAAAAAGAAAGACGGCAGCTCCAACCACGCTTTAATCCCAAAAACCAGCCTGAAGATGGCGAGTGAGACCTCACCGAAACGTCGGCAAGATAATCTCAATCTTACATGGGAAAAGACCCAAATACAACAAGACCAGCACACCTACATCCATGAAACTCTACAAATATGTGTGTGTGTGTGTGTGTGTGTGTGTGTGTGTGTGTGTGTGTGTGTATGTGTATATGTATATGATGTATATGTATATGTATATGCATATGTATATATGTATGTATATATCTCCTAATGAGGGAGTGCCCTCTGCACATGCTCAAGAGATAGCATTTTCAAAGTAAGGAGCAAACAGTTCTACAAACTCTAGGTCAAAGTGAGAACCATCTAATAAACTCTGCAAAGCAGAGAAAAACCCCAAGTGGGGCTCTGTTCACACCTTGGTGTTCCCCATATTGACGTTTTTGTGACACAGTTAGACATTCTGTTTATATAGAGCTCCACACAGAGCACAGCCACCATGTGATTTACTGCTCAACTACTGGTATTTAACTGTAACAGGAAACTCTACTCAGAACAAAAGAGCATAGACGGTGCTACATACCACAAGCCCAAACTTGTAAATAGTACTGTGGTTGTTCCATGAAAATGCATGTCCACAATAAATTCCGACAGACACACACAAATAGATACATTCCTGGGAGCCCCACCTGTTTCTGCCCATGGTTTCATGATCCTTGACCACCACAAGGAGCTCAGCATTCTGGTCCAATGGGACACCTTTCAGGTCCCACTCGAAGCCCTAAGAGAAGACGGGAGAAATGTTGGAGGAAGTTCAGAACAGAAATTGAACCTGAAGTAGGTTGGTTGGTTGGTTGGTTGGTTGGTTGGTTGGTTGGTTGGTTGGTTGGTTGATTGATTGATTGATTGATTGATTGATTTAGCAGATGCTGAACCAAAAGGACTCAAGACCTGGTCAATCCTCAATAGTGTTAGAACTCAACATGGAAAAGAAGGACCAGGGGTGACATGATAAGCAGATAAGATTCCAATATTGGGGGGGGGGTTGCCACTGAGAAGAGGGGGTCCACCTATTCTCCAAGGCACCCAAAGGCAGGACAAGAAGCAATGGATGGGAACCAATCAAGGACAGAATAACAGAGTTGGAAGGGACCTTGGAGGTCTTCTAATCAAGCCCCCATGTCAAGCAAAAGGTTGTCTCTTCTTAAAAACCTCCAGTGTTGGGACACTCATTCATAATCAGAATCTGCATAGAGCTGGAAGGGACCTTGGAGGTCTTCTAGTCCAGCCCCCTGCTCAAGTAGGAGAACCTTTATCATTTCAGACAAGAGGCTGTCCAGCCTCTTCTTCAAAGCCTCCAGGGATGGAGTGCCCACAATTTCTGAAGTCAAGATGTCCCTCTGGTTAATTGTCCTCCCTGTCAGGAAGTTTCTCCTTAGTTCTAAGTTGCTTCTCTCCTTGATTAGTTTCCACCCATTGCTTCTTGTTCTACCCTCAGGTGCTTTGGAGAATAGCTTGACTCCCTCTTCTTTGGGGCAGCCCCTGAGATATTGGAAGGCTGCTTCTCATGTCACCTCAAAAGGTCCCCCATTTCAGTTCACCGAAAGCAGCCATGGGTGCCCAGCTCTGGACAAAGCTTTCGGTCCTCACTGACTTCCTTCCCTCCCTCCCACAAGGAAATTTACAACCCAGATTCCCAGCCAGATTGCCTAAAAGTTTCCTACTCCTAAGAGGATGTGTGATAAACAGACACGATTCTCAGGGCGTGTCCCTGCCAAAGGAAACCCTAATTTAGTCCGAGGCCCTTCTCTCTTTATTTATGTCTCGCGTTAAGGGTGAAGTGAAGTATTCCCGGGGAGAACGAAGAGGAAGGGATGATAAAGGGAGGAAGCCGACAATCCAGAAACTGACATGGGGTGTGTGTGTGTGTGTTCGGAGGGGCATCTAGGAAACTTTGAAGTAATCACCAACACACAACTCACTAGGACAGTGTTTCTCAACCTTGGTGACTTTAAGTCCTGTGGACTTCAACTCCCAGAACCCCCCAGCCAGCAGAGCTGGCTGGGGGATTCTGGGAGTTGTAGTCCACAGGACTTAAAGTCACCAAGGTTGAGAAACACTGCACTAGGATCAGCAAAGACACGGCAGGACCCACAGGAAGGAACTATTTCACGAAGGGCCTCCGAGGGGATTGGAATCCCTTCCATTCTATAAAAGGAAGGCAAACGTGCAGATTCTGAGATCTGTGTTCGAATGGCGCTGGAGACAGGCTCACCTCGTTCCAGACGGGATTGGTGCTGTTCTTGATCACCTTCGTTCTCTTTTTCACTCCTAAAAGAGAGCAGAGCGAGTGAGCAAGATAACACACAGACACAGACACACACAGAGAGAGAGAGAGAGAGAGGGAGGGAGGGAGGGAGGGAGGGAGGGAGAGAGAGAGAGAGAGAGAGAGAGAGAGAGAGAGAGACAGTTCCAAAAATATTCTTACAGTCAGAAGTCGGGGGTGGAGGGAAGTCAGAGCAGAGGATTTGGTCCCTGTGCTAGCTGAATGTGACTCGCTTAACAACCGTTCTTGCTTAGCAATACAAATTCTGATCCCAATTGCGGTCGTCAGAAGGGGATTGTGGGTAGGAATCCCCATAGCTGCACAACCTATCAACAAAAGTTGCAGCCAAGAAGAAAGCAACATTCCCAACAATGCTGACAGGCAGGGCCCTTGGGTGCAAATAGAGAGCACACACCCCTCCCTTCTAGCCCTGATGATGTTACTTAGTTGGGTCATGAAATGTCTGCAAGAAAACCACCAAGCTCAGAGACCCCCAAGGACCCCCCCAGTCCTTTGCGTCATGTTCCTCCTCCTTGCAAACCCCTCTCCCTTCTTGGTAGAAGCCCCTCGAACCCTGGAAGGCTGCTCTCGTGTCCCCTGCTCCTTTTTTCCTCTGGCCAAACCCAAATCCTGCCACCGTCCGTCTGTTTTGGCCTCCAGGCCTTTCAACCTCCCAGTTGCTCTTCTCTGCACTTTCCCCAAAGTCTCAACCTCTTTTTTTGTCCTGTGGGGACCCAAACTGGATGGAGGGTCCTGGAACCCCTTGATTACAGGTGGATCTTGGATGGTCAAACTGGCTTTGCCTGAATTGGAAGCCGGGGCTTGGAGAGGGTTAACTCAGCTCATCTGGCAGTCGCTCCAAATTCTATCTTGGGCTGCTCTTGCGTGTGAATGTTTCCTTCGGCCAGCCCATAAATTAAGCAAAGCGTCTCAGCTCCGGCCGAAACACGCAGAGCCCCTCGGAGGTTGGGCCAAGCGCCTTGGCCAACGCCAGCCGGACGCTGCTGGAACACCCCAAAGGAAAAGGATGTGACTCCTAAATCAGGACCCCAGAACAATAGGAGGGTCTCCAGGGCCAAAGGCTGCTGGAAGGTCCGTCTGGGGCAGCTGCAGCCGGACCCTCCCCCCGCTCCTTCCCTTCCTTCGTCTCCCCCTCCCCCTCTCCTCCCAGTCCAGCAGCTGAACTGAAGGCAGCAACTATATATGGTCACTCTGCGGCGGCCGTTCCCAGAAGAGACGAAGAGCAATGCCTGTTTAAAAGGATTTGCAGAAAGGGAAGGGAACAGAATGGGGTACAATGGGATAGGATAGGAAAGGATAGGCGGATGCTGGCTGGGGAATTCTGGGAGCTGAAGTCCAGAAGTCTTAACGTTGCCACGTTTGGAGACCCTTCCTGGTCTGACCCCATCCTGCCTCCCTGACCAATGTATGTTGTTGTTGTTGTTACTATTTCATAGTTTCATTCTTCTTTCAATAACTCTTGGACCCCCTCAGAAGGCTCCGATTCTAAGGCAGATCAAAAGTAATGAAATCAAACTCTCCCCAATGTGACGAGAATAGAAGGGAACAGAACAGAACAGAATGGAACAGAATGGAATAGAACAGAAATAAGAATGAAAGGAATAGAATAGAATGGAATGGAGTGGAATAATGGAATGGAATACAATAGAATAGAAATAAGAATGAAAGGAAAGGAAAGGAAAGGAATGGAATGGAATAGAATAGAATAGAATAATAATGGAATAATAATGGAATGGAATAGAACGGAACAGAAATAAGAATTAAAGGAATAGAATAGAATAGAATAGAATAGAATAGAATAGAATAGAATAGAATAGAATAGAATAGATAATGGAATGGAACAGAACAGAACAGAAATAAGAATGAAAGGAATAGAATAGAATAGAAATAAGAATGAAGGAATAGAATAGAATAGAATAGAAATAAGAATGAAGGAATAGACTAGACTAGAATAGAATAGAAATAAGAATGAAGGAATAGAATAGAATAGAATAATGGAATGGAATAGAGAATAGAACAGAATAGAATAGAATTCTTTTATTGGTCAAGTGTGATTGGACACGCAAGGAATTTCTCTTTGATGCCTATGCTCTCCGTGTACATTAAAAATACATTCATCAAGAATCATAAGATACAACATTTAGTGATAGTCATGGGATACTAAATAAGCAATCAATCATACTAGGAAACTAAATAAAACAATATAAATTGTAAAGATACAAGCAACGTGGTTATAGCCATAAGTGGGGAGAGATAGGCACTAGGAAGGATGAGATGAAGAATAGTAATACAATCTTAGTAGATAATTTGACAGTCTTGTGGGAAGTAGCTGTTTAGCAGAGAGATGCCATGGGAGGAAAACCGTCCCTGTGTCCATTTGGTGTGCAATGCCATATGGAATCGTTTTGAGGGTGGGAGGTGAAACAATTTATGCCCAGGATGTGAGGGGTGTGTAGATATTTTCAGGGCCCTCTTTTTGACTCGTGCAGGTCCTCCATGGAAGGCCGGCTGGTGGCTATTGTTCTTTTCTGCAGTTCTAAAGGAGGAATATAAACTGAACTGATCAGCATCTCCCTAGGAGCAGATAAAGACTAAACTCAGTAACGTACAAGATGGGTGGCGAAGAAATTGAATGACTAAATAATAAACATGTGAATAGCAGAATAACAGAGTCGGAAGGGGCCAGGGAGGTCCTTCTAGTCCAACCCCCGCTGTTGGGAATACATTAGTTTTTATTGTTTCGCCAAGTCACTTATTTCACTGCAACAATCTGAATACTTTCTTTTTAGGTAAAGGTTCCCCTTGCACATGCGTGCTAGTTGTTCTCGACTCTAGGGGGCGCTGCTCATCTCCGTTTCAAAGCCAAAGAGCCAGCGCTGTCCGAAGATGTCTCATGTGGTCATGTGGCTGGTATGACTCAACGCCAAAGGCGCACGGAATGCTGTTCCCTTCCCACCAAAGGTGGCTCCTATTTTTCTACTTGCATTTTTAACGTGCTTTCGAACTGCTCGGTTGGCAGAAGCTGGGACAAGGAACGGGAGCTCACTCCATTATGCCAGTGGTTCCCAAACTTGGCAACTTTAAGACTTGTGGACTTCAACTCCCAGAATTCTCCAGCCAGCTCTGTTTGGGAACCACTGCATTATGCGGCGCGAGGGATTCGAACCACCGAACTGCCGACCTTTCCAATCGACAATCTCAGCGTCTTAGCCACTGAGCCTCCGTGTCACTTTACTTTCTTTTCACTTAGGATAATTGTGTTGCAGTTTCTTCTCCGTTCTTATTTCCCAGCGTTGGTGCTGCTATTTCCACCTTCGGCTGGTCAAAGAGCAGAACGGAATTTCGAGCCCTGTTGGGTCTCCAGCAATGCGTGGAGGGGTCTGCCCAGCCTTGCCGAAGAGGCTGGGAGCAAAAATAGAGGTGGTCCCATTTAGCCCAGGGTCTCTATTTTCACCCGGAGGGGGGGAGGAGGGGGTGTCAGGCCGCCAGGCTTTCTCTTGCAGGATTCCTCGGGTTCCTCCCCCACCCACCACCCACCACCCGCCTCTCCTGCCACTGGAACTGCAACCAAGAATGCCATGCATCGCATTCCCCCGGAGGAGGGAAATGCGCTTGGGATCTGTGAGGAAGGAGACGGCAGCCAGGCAGGCGGTGAAGGAGACGGGCAGGTGGACGGACGACCTGCCATCTCCACAGGGTCTAAGGGTGGGCCGGCTGTGTGTGTGAATACAGGACAAGGCCCGAGTGCTGTTAAAGGCAGGGACTCCCTTGGGTTACTTCTGCCAACTAGGCTGAAGTTAGTTGGGATTCACCTGAACACAGATACACTCTTTCCTTCTTTCTTTCTTTCCTTCTTTCTTTCTTTCTTTCTTTCTTTCCTTCTTTCCTTCTTTCTTTCTTCTTACTTCCTTTCCGTCCTTCCTTCTCTTCTTCTATGTTGAAGTTAGTTGGGAGCTCACATGAACACATTCACACTTTCTTTCTTTCTTTCTTTCTTTCTTTCTTTCTTTCTTTCTTTCTTTCTTTCTTTCCGTCCTTCCTTCTCTTCTTCTATGTTGAAGTTAGTTGGGAGCTCACATGAACACATTCACATTTTCTTTCTTTCTTTCTTTCTTTCTTTCTTTCCTTCTTTCTTTCTTCTTACTTCCTTTCCGTCCTTCCTTCTCTTCTTCTATGTTGAAGTTAGTTGGGAGCTCACATGAACACATTCACATTTTCTTTCTTTCTTTCTTTCTTTCTTTCTTTCTTTCTTTCTTTCTTTCCTTCTTTCTTTCGTCTTACTTCCTTTCCGTCCTTCCCTTCTCTTCTTCTATGTTGAAGTTAGTTGGGAGCTCACATGAACACATTCACACTTTCTTTCTTTCTTTCTTTCTTTCTTTCTTTCTTTCTTTCTTTCCGTCCTTCCTTCTCTTCTTCTATGTTGAAGTTAGTTGGGAGCTCACATGAACACATTCACATTTTCTTTCTTTCTTTCTTTCTTTCTTTCTTTCTTTCCTTCTTTCTTTCTTCTTACTTCCTTTCCGTCCTTCCTTCTCTTCTTCTATGTTGAAGTTAGTTGGGAGCTCACATGAACACATTCACATTTTCTTTCTTTCTTTCTTTCTTTCTTTCTTTCTTTCTTTCTTTCCTTCTTTCTTTCTTCTTACTTCCTTTCCGTCCTTCCTTCTCTTCTTCTATGTTGAAGTTAGTTGGGAGCTCACATGAACACATTCACATTTTCTTTCTTTCTTTCTTTCTTTCTTTCTTTCTTTCTTTCTTTCTTTCCTTCTTTCTTTCGTCTTACTTCCTTTCCGTCCTTCCTTCTCTTCTTCTATGTTGAAGTTAGTTGGGAGCTCACATGAACACATTCACATTTTCTTTCTTTCTTTCTTTCTTTCTTTCTTTCTTTCTTTCCTTCTTTCTTTCGTCTTACTTCCTTTCCGTCCTTCCTTCTCTTCTTCTATGTTGAAGTTAGTTGGGAGCTCACATGAACACATTCACATTTTCTTTCTTTCTTTCTTTCTTTCTTTCTTTCTTTCTTTCTTTCCTTCTTTCTTTCGTCTTACTTCCTTTCCGTCCTTCCTTCTCTTCTTCTATGTTGAAGTTAGTTGGGAGCTCACATGAACACATTCACATTTTCTTTCTTTCTTTCTTTCTTTCTTTCTTTCTTTCTTTCTTTCTTTCTTTCTTTCCTTCTTTCTTTCGTCTTACTTCCTTTCCGTCCTTCCTTCTCTTCTTCTATGTTGAAGTTAGTTGGGAGCTCACATGAACACATGAGTCCCCTTCGGGGGAAAAGGGCGGCATATAAATATAATAATAAATGAAATGAATGAAACACATTCACACTTTCTTTCTTTCCTTCTTTCTTTCTTCTTACTTCCTTTCCGTCCTTCCTTCTCTTCTTCTATGTTGGTTAGTTGAGAGCTCACATCAACACATTCACACTTTCTTTCTTTCTTTCTTTCTTTCCTTCTTTCTCTTTCTTCCCTTCTCTTCCTCTATGCTGAAGTTAGTTGGGAGCTCACATGAAATATACTTTCTTGCTTTCTTGCCCTCCTTCCTTACCTTTCTTTCTTCTTCTCTTTCTTTCTTTCTTTCTTTCTTTCTTTCTTTCTTTCTTTCCTTCCTTCCTTCCTTCCTTCCTAACCTTTCTTACCTGTCACTTCTTTCAGTGCAGCTGTAACTTTGGTCATTAAATGAATGTTTGTATACGTGTATAAATTACAATTCTCCTTCTCTCTCTCTCTCTCTCTCTTTCTCTCTCTCTCTCTCTCTCTCTCTCTCTCTCTCATACACACACACACACACAGTGAGAGAGGGGGAGAGGGAGGGAGAGAGAAAGAGAGAGGGGGAGAAAGAGAGATAAGGAGAAGAGAGATAAGGAGAAAGAGAGAAAGAGAGGGGAGACAGAGGGAGAGAGAAAGGGGGGAGAGCGAGAGGGAGGGTTAGAGAAAGAGAGAGGGACAAAGAGAAAGAGAGAGTGGGAGATGGAGAAAGAGAGGGGGAGAAAGAGAAAGATAGAAAGAGAGAGGGAGGGAGGGAGAGAAATATAGAGAGGGAAAGGGGAGAGGGGGAGAAAGAGATAGAGAAGGAGAGAGAGAGGAGAGAGAGAGGGAGGGAGAGAAATATAGAGAGGGAAAGGGGAGAAGGGGAGAGAGAAAGAGATAGAGAAGGAGAGAGAGAGGGAGGGAGAGAGAGAAATATAGAGAGGGAAAGGGGACAGGGGGAGAGAGAAAGAGATAGAGAAGGAGAGAGAGAGAGGAGAGAGAGAGCAAACAGGTATTTCACATCCTCCCTCTGCCACCAGAGTCTTAATTCTTCCAGGGGAAATCAGCCTGGCCAGGTTTCACGTTCTCTCCGCTATCAAGGGAGCCGTTTTCTTAAAAGACCAAATAAGGCACATAATTGGAGGAAATTGGCCCTGATTAATCAGAAAACAAATGAAGGACGAGCCCCCCCCCCCCCCCCTGCCACCATCCCTGGAAGAAGAGAAAGTTGGCGATTTTGCACTCCTCTTCCTGAGAAAACATCATCGGCTCCCGCTCTGGAACGAACAAAAATGAAATACCCGTTTTCCCCTTTCGTTTTCCCTAACCTAAAAGGGCCGCCGGTTTCCTCTCGAAACAAGGGGGCTCCTGCAAAACCCCTAAGAAGGGAGCACGAAGGTTCTCTCTGGAAGAGAACTTGCAGTCTTCAGGAAGGGGGGGGGATAGGGATAGCCCCCCCCCAAAAAAGAGCATCAGACGCACTGCAGAGAAAGCATGTTTCCCTCCCCTTCCTCTCTCCAAATCCCCCGTCAATGGAAGCAACCATCAGCCTACGAGGCCCCATATTTTCAGGTTGGGTGAGATGGTTATTGTTGTTCCATCAAGCCCTGGTCTCTCTCTGGTTTCAGGAGCCGCCTGTCTCCCAGACTGGCCTCCAGGAGCATCCCTAGGAGACCTTCTCCATTCCAGTGCTTGAATCTTCAGGGGGAAGAGCCAAGGCCCTCTTTTGGGGATCGGGGTCTTCTCCACCTACACCTTTGCATGAAGTGGCCCAAATGTTTCAGGTGAGCAGAGCTGGCTGGAGAATTCTGGGAGTTGAAGTCCACAAGTCTTAAAGTTGCCAAGTTTGGGAACCACTGGTTTAAGAAATCAACCGGTGGCAATGTCGGTAAAAAAGGGCAGAGCTTTGATGACGTAAATATTTGTGGGCTCAGTGATCAAATGAGGGGTCTTTGGTGCCCTCTGAACAATTTTTTTCTTACAGACGTTTCATTACCCAGCTAGGGAACATCATCAGGGCTAGAAGGGAGTGAGGTTTGCAGAGAGGAGGAGGAGGAGGAGGAGGAGGAGAGGAGGAGGAGGAGGAGGAGGAGGAGGAGGAGGAGGAGGAGGAGGAGGAGGAGGAGGAGGAAGATAACTGTGTGGTCCTTGGAGCTCTCTGAGCTTGGTGGTTTTCTTGCAGACGTTTCATGACCCAACTAGGGAACATCATCAGGGCTAGAGTTAATTAAACATCTGCAAGAAAACAACCAACTCAGAGAGCACCAAGACGGCCCCATCCTGGCTGCTATGACGGCCATATCATGGCTACTCTCCTTTTTGACCAGACCCTGAGAGGCTCAGGAGAGAGGAGAGAGGGCAGGGACTCCCATCAGGCGGAGGGCTGCATAAATCCAATAAAAGGTACCAGCACAAGTCACAACTGCACCAGCCACCTGCATGCACAACCTGTGGCTCTCTAGCAGGACCCATGGGGCACAGCCTCAGGGTGGCAGCATGCTTGGGACAATTTGAAGCAGAGAAGGCAGCGGTGGAAGGAAGGGGGAGGTTGAGGAGGAGGAGTGGGAGTTAAGATGCTTGGCATAACCCCCATACTCTGCCCATTGAAGAGGGAGCAGCTCTGTCCAGTTGGGAGATTCTTACTCCTTCTTCTTACTATTTCCTTACTATCAGCTGCTCTCACCCTCCCGTCCCATCCGTCCGAAGCACAGCAAAACAGGATATCTAGGTGATTGATTGATTGATCAAGGTTGACTCAGCCTTCCATCCTTCCGAGGTGGGTGAAATGAGGACCCGGATTGTTGTTGGGGGCGATATATGCTGACTCTGTAAACCACTTAGAGAGGGCTGAAAGCTCTATGAAGCGGTATATAAGTCTAGCTGCTATTGCTATTGATCGATCGATTTTATTTAAAACGTTTATAGAGCCCCCCCCCCACCTTCCAACCGACTCTGAACGGCTCCCAGTCAAAAGTTAGAAGAACCTACAAACACACATGGCCACTATAAACGGATTAAGGAGAGCAAAGAGGCCGGAGCCGAATCGAAGTTTGGACTGACTGATTGACAGGTCCCTCCGCCAATTCCGCAGCCCTCCGCAGCCGCGGGAATGCCCCTGAGACTCACTTTATTGCCACTTTGAATGGGGACTCAGCCGAACCCCTTAAAGTGAACGTTCGTTGCCTGCGGCTCCTCTCCTCCTACCCTCCCCGCCCGGCAGGGCCACTGGTCGGGATGATGGGCTTTGGAGTCCAGAAATCCCAGAGGGG
>NW_028261390.1:998634-1101134 GCF_051295495.1 Thamnophis sirtalis
AGAAACACTGCTTTAATCTTTCAACAATGCAGTAAAAGATGAGGATTCAGTAGAAAGTTTCCGCCATGCATGGTAAGAGGTCACATTTGGGCTGAGCACCCTGTGGGGATTTTCCACAAGCTCTTCACCTCGGCTGGCCCTGATTCCTCGCGTGGCCTGAACCCAAAATGTCCTTATGGCCCACCGTGACTAATAGCAATGGAAAGGGAAACTCCTTTTTCCCCCTGCTCTGCCCAGCAGAATTGGACAAAAGATACACAGGAGACCATGGGTTTCTCACCATAAAACAACAGAATTGATGCTCCTTCAATCCAGACTCACAATTCCAGAAGAGCAGGATTGGGGCAAAAAGAGGTTTCCTGCTCTGGAAGGTTCCTCCAAGAGGACAGTGTCCTCCAGCCCGAAATGAGAGCAGACCCCCTTCCTTCTAGCACTGATGACGTTCCCTAGTTGGGTCATGAAACGTCTGCAAGAGAACAACTCAGGTCACAGAACACCACCAAGGACCCCACAATCATCATCATCATCATCATCATCATCATCCTCCTCCTCCTCCTCCTCCTTCCTCCTCCTCCTCCTCCTCCTCCTCCTCCCTCCTCCTCCTTTCAACTCCTTCCTTCTAGCACTGATGATGTTCCCTAGTTGGGTCATGAAACGTCTGCAAGAGAACAACTCAGGTCACAGAACACCAAGGACCCCACAATCCTCCTCCTCCTCCTCCCTCTCCTCCTCCTCCTCCTCCTCCTCCTCCTCTTTCTTCCTCCTCCCAAACTCCTTCCTTTAGCACTGAGGATGTTCCCTAGTTGGGTCATGAAACGTCTGCAAGAGAACAACTCAAGGACCCCACAGTCTCCCTCCTCCTCCTCCTCCTCCTCCTCCTCCTCCTCCTCCTCCTCCTCTCAATCCCCCCTCCCTTCTAGCACGGAAGATCTTGGGTTGACGGTTCCAGTGTCCCGGGGTTACCATGATCCCCTTTGCCAACCTCCTGGCAAGCAAAGTCAATGGGGGAAGCCAGATTCACTTAACAACCGCGTGACTACCTTAAACACGTGCAGCGATTCGCTTAACAACCAGGGCATGAAAGGCTGTAAAATGGGACAAAACTCACTTAACATCTTGGGAGCATAGATTTTGGGCTGAATGGTGGCCCGTAAGGCGAGGACTGCCTGTACTTTTAAGGTAGTACTGTTGGAGTTTCCCTGACAAGAGCAGCAAACAAAAATCATGATTAACGATAAATGAATCCCTTCACTGAGTCACGGACTCTCCCCTCCCCTCCCCTCCCCCCCTCCCCCATTGGCTTCTCCAGGCCACTTGCTGGGCTATATATAGCCTCTTTCTGGCTTCTCATGCAATGGACAGGCGACACTCAGAAATATATATATATATATATATATATATATATATATATATATATATATATATATATATATATATATATATATATATATATATATATATATATATATATATATATTATATATATATATATATATATATATATATATATATATATATATATATATATATATATATATATATATATATATATATATATATATATATATATATATATATATATCCAGCTGCCACCTTCAATGCAAGAGTGCCTATGAGCATGTGCAGAGGGCACTCCGCTTCCCACCATCCTCCGTGTCAGGATTGATGGAGAAAATGAACCCTGCTGTTTGCTTCCATCTCCCACTTTTTAAGGTCTCTTGAAAAGGCTGACGGACTACTTTATTACATTTATTTGCTGCCCATCTGGGAGACTCACAGGGCCCGAAATCACAGTGATTAGAATAGCAGGGTTGATACTGGCCAGGATTCGTATCGACAGAACTGGCTGGGACATGATGCAGCAGAGCGTGTCCTGAACTCAGAGCAGAGCCAAACACAGAAGAACAAAGCTGGAAGGCTTCTAGTCCAGCCCTTGCTCAGGCAGGAGACTCTAAACCAGTGTTTCTCAACCTTGGCAACTTGAAGATGTCCGGACTTCAACTTCCAGAAGTCCCCAGCCAGCATTTGCTGGCTGGGGAATTCTGGGAGTTGAAGTCCGGACATTTTCAAGTTGCCAAGGTTGAGAAACACTGCTCTAAACTGTTCCAGACCCATGGCTGTCTAGTCTCTTCTTGAAAAGCTCCGGTGATGGAGCATTTACAACTTCTGGTGGCAAGCTGTTCCACTGGCTAATTGTCCTCACGGTTGGGAAGTTTCTCCTTAGTTCCAGGTTGATTCTCTCCTTGATGAGTTTCTTGTCCTGCCTTCAGGGGCCCATCCCGAGGGATTCAAACGGTCCCCCTTGACTGGAGCAGGCTGGAGCTCGCAGCCCTCCTTCAACTCAGTGGGGCCCGAAAGGATGGGGATGACGCGATGTTTATCCACTAACAAAACCCAGGCTGGGCCAGGCATCCCCACAACCCTGGAAACACTCTCGGCCTTCTCCAAATCGTCTCTCCAGCTCCGGTGGGGGCCCCGACCCAAGACAGCTGGGATGCCACTCTGGGGGGCCCTGCCTGTGGGGTGAGATGAGAGGGCTGATGTCCTAGCTCCCTGGCTTCCCCATTGCAACCTGAAAGTAGAAGGAGCAAACCCCCCCCCCGCCGGGAGGGGGGGCTTTTCAATTCCTTCTTCACAGTGCTTTCATCCCCCCCCTCTTAACTTTCATGTACTACTTTGATATATTTTTTTATAATTTATTTTATTCTATCAATTTCATATATACATTCACAATTATATGATCTCATAACTGTTATTAATAATATGTATTTATAACAATTTTTCCCTACTGTTGACAATATACTTGAAGATTGCTTTCTTATCATCCCATAGATCCATCTTATCTTACAACGGTCCTAATTCTTCATCCCTCCCTCCCTCTTTTCTTCCTCGTTTCTTCTCTCCTACTCCCCTTCCTTCCCTCCCTCCTTCCCCTTCCCTCCTTCCCTCCTTCCTTCCCTCCTTCCTTCCTTCCCTCCTCTTTTCTCCTTCTCTCCTTCCTTTCCCCCTTCCTTTCCTCCTTCCTTTGATATTTTAATACTTTGTTGTATATCATCCAGAGTCCCTCTGTGAGAGAGATGTGCAGTTTGAGAGAGAGAGAGAGAGACAGAGAGAGAGAGAGACAGAGACAGAGAGACAGAGAGAGAGACAGAGACAGAGAACTGGATACTGAGATAGAAAGAAAGAGATTAAGAAAGAGGAGATAGAAAGAGAGGTAAAAAGAGAGAGGGAAAGAGAAGGAAAGAGAGAGAAGGGAAGCGAAGGGAAAGGAAAAGAAATAGGAAGGCAGCAATAGAAAATATACAGAGGAAGGAAGGAAGGAAGGAAGGAGGAGGAGGAGGAGGAGGGAAAGAAGGAAGGAAGGAAGGAGGAGGAGGAGGGAAAGAAGGAAGGAAGGAAGGAGGAGGAGGAGGGAAAGAAGGAAGGAAGGAGGAGGAGGAGGAGGGAAAGAAGGAAGGAAGGAAGGAGGAGGAGGGAAAGAAGGAAGGAAGGAGGAGGAGGAGGAGGAGGAGGAGGAGGGAAAGAAGGAAGGAAGGAGGAGGAAAAGGTGGAGGGAAAGAAGGAAGGAAGGAAGGAGGAGGAGGAGGGAAAGAAGGAAGGAAGGAGGAGGAGGAGGAGGAGGAGGAGGGAAAGAAGGAAGGAAGGAAGAGGAGGGGGAGGGAAAGAAGGAAGGAAGGAGGAGGAGGAGGAGGAGGAGGAGGAGGAGGAGGAGGGAAAGAAGGAAGGAAGGAAGGAGGAGGAAAAGGTGGAGGGAAAGAAGGAAGGAAGGAAGGAGGAGGAGGAGGGAAAGAAGGAAGGAAGGAGGGAGGAGGAGGAGGAGGAGGGAAAGAAGGAAGGAAGGAAGGAGGAGGAGGAGGGAAAGAAGGAAGGAAGGAGGAGGAGGAGGAGGAGGAGGGGAGGAAAGAAGGAAGGAAGGAAGGAGGAGGAGGAGGGAAAGAAGGAAGGAAGGGAGGAGGAGGAGGAGGAGGAGGAGGAGGAGGAGGAGGAGGAGGAGGAGGAGGAGGGAAAGAAGGAAGGAAGGAAGACCAGAGAAGAGGGGCCCTCTCCCTCCCTCCCTCTCTCCAAAGGGGTCCCAGCCTCTGCAGGGCTGCCAACTCATGCCCCTCCCTCCCCTCCCCTCCCTCCCTCCCTCTCACCTGAAAAGACCACGGAGCAATAGGCATCGCTGATGTCCGTGTCCGGCGTCTGGACTTGCTGGGCATGGAGGATGAAGACGCGGAGCATTCTCGGGAGCGCTCTGGGCCGGTCTGGGGGGCCTCTGGACGTCCACTTGCTCTGCCTCCAGGCCAGTCGCCCTCTGTGCCTGGGCCGGCTCAGCTGCTCTTGGCACGGGGCTCAGGCAGAGCCTGGGAGCTCTTAAAGGGGCAGCGCATGGCTGGGCAGCTGAGCCGGGATGCTCCGCTCTGGGGCGTCAGGGCTGGGGGTTGGGCTAGTTAAAGGGCAAAGGAGCTGGGATTGGATTCAGCCAGCTTCACGGGGAGGGGGGGGATCCTGGCTGGAGTTCACACTTCCATGAGTACACAAACACAAACACACATTCAGACCAGGGGTGAAGTCCAGCAGGTTTTGACAGATTCCGGAGAGCTGGTAGCGGAAATTTTGAGTAGTTCAGAGAACCTGGCTGGTCCCAGAGTTTTTTTGGGGGGGTGGGTGGGCATGGGGATTTTGCAGAATCCTCCCCCTGCCACGCCCACCAAGCCCCACCCACAGAACCGGTAGTAAAAAAAAAGTTGAATTTCACCTCTGAGTCAGGCCCAGCCCAAACACCAGGCAGTAAATAGAATTGGAAGGGAACCTTGGAGGTCTTCTAGTCCAGCCGCCTCCTTCACAAGCAGGACACCTTCTACCGTTTCAGATAAATGGTTGTCCAGCCCCTTCTTAAAAAATGGAGGCCCCACAACTTCTGGAGGCAGGCAGTTCCACTGGTTAATTGTTCTCAGTCAGGAAATTCCTTCTTAATTCCAGGTTGATTCTCTTTTCCTCCTCCTACTCAAATTTCCACACTTCCATCCACGGACATACTCAAACACACAGGCACACATACATGCAGTTCACAGGTTTCGTCTCCTGTGTGAGAAGACATCAGTCATCGAGGTGGCTGCTACATCTTTCCACCCCCGGGCTAATGCTCTGAGTCACTTAACAGAATAGCAGACTGGGAAGGGACCCCAGAGGTCTTCTAGTCCAACCCCGATTCAGCAGGAAACCTACAGCAATTCCAGGCAAAAGGGCTGTCTGGTCTCTTCTTGAAAAGCTCCAGTGATGGAGTACCCACAACTTCTAGTGGCAAGCTGTTCCACTGACTAATTGTTCTCAGTGTCAGGAAATTCCTCAATTCTGGGTTCTCTCCTCAAATCTTCATACTTCCATGCATGCATGCACACACGCACAAACACACACATCTACACACATTCGGGTCCAACTGCGCGAGAGGCTTGCGGTGTTTGCTTTCTTCTTGCTGGACTTTGAAGTGCCAGAGAAGGGAAAGCGGAGCGAGCATTTGGGAAAAGGTTCACGGCCAAAAAAAGCTTACCTGGATTCAGCCAGATTGAAGCCAGCTGTGTCCCCTGATTTACACACAGGTGTAAGGATGAGACTAAAACCTCAACCCACCACAAAGTCACAACCAAACCACTCCCTGCCATGCTCTTAATGAAAACGATGTGTAGCTACCACCTGAGGGGGGGTCTTCCCACCTGCATGCTGCCTTATGGAGGTCCGTCTCCCCCCCCCACTTGTCCTAAAGGGACCAAAATGGGGGTGCATGGAGCCTGGGGACAAGGCTGTTCCCCAAGATAAACCATCCCTGACCAAGGAGAGATTCAACCTGGCAACTAGGAGGAATTTCCTGACGGTGAGGACAATCCACCAGTTGCCTTCGGAAGTTGTGGGAGCTCCATCCCTGGAGGCTTTCAAGAAGAGACTGGAGTGCCCTCTGTCAGGAATGGTGCAGGGTCTCCTCCTTGGGCTGAGGGGGGGGGGTTGGGCTAGATGACCTCCAAGGTCCCTTCCAACTCTTGTTATTCTGTTACCTGTCTGATGCAGGTGTTTGGGGGGGAGGGGGTTGCTGGACCGTTCTTCTCCTGGCCAGACCCGGCCGAGGCGGCCACTTGGAGGAGATGGCCTGTGCAGTGGCTGCTGAAGGGGCAAAGGCTTGGGGGGGGGGGACACCCTGGCCAGCCTCAGACTGTTGTGGTGAGGGGCCCAGTCGCTGGATGCTGACCTTCTGACCTCCTCCCAGGTGGGCCTCCAAAACTTCCTCTCTTGCTAGACCAGGTAGAACAGGGGAATCTTACCTGGAGGAAAGATCTCCAAAGGAAGCCAAGGGGGAAGCCATCAACGGCTCAACGGCTCCACCTGTGGGACAGGTGGGCTTCAACTGAATTTGCCAGCGTTGGGCCAGCAAGGACTCCCTCCCCAGCCCCTGATGGTCCCCACCTTGTCTTCCAGGTGGTCCTCGACTTACAACAGTTCATTTAGTGACCGTTTGAAGTTACAATGGCACTTTAAAAAAAGTGACTTATGGCAGTTTCTCACACTTACGACCCTTGCAGACCCCTGTGGTCACGTGATTTACATCTGGATGCTTGACCACTGACTCGCGTTTATGACGCTTCCAGCATCCCGGGGTTACGTGATCCCCTTTTGCAACCTCCTGACGAGCAAAGTCAATGGGGGAAGCGATTCACTTAACAACCGCGTGACTACCTTAACACGTGCAGTGATTCGCTTAACAACCATGGCAAGAAAGGCCGTAAAAGGGGGAAGACTCACTTAACAACTTAGCAGCATAAATTTTGGGCTGAATTGTGGCTGTAAGCCGAGGACTATCTGTACTTTTAAGGTAGTCCTAACAGAACAGCAAACAAGTTATGATTAATGATAAATGAATCCCTTCACTGAGTCACACACACACAAACACAATTAATAACCACCAGCTGGTTTCTCAGATCCACAGGAATAACAGCAACATACATTTTGGGCTGAACTGTGGTCGCAATTCGAGGACTACCTGGAAGGCAGACTTAGCCCCGAACAGCCATGAAGAGGGTTAAACTAAAGGCACTCTTCACTTTTTAAAATTTATTTTCTGTAAGCCGCCCGGAGTCCTTCGGGATTGGGCGGCCTATAAATTCATTAAATCAAATCAATCAAATCAAATCAACCCCATCCGTCATGGCGTAGGACATGGTAGATCAGGAAATCTCCAAATTTCCCCACTTTGAAGAGGACTTGTGGACTTCGGCTCCCAGAATTCCTCAGCCAGCCATAGGAGTCAAAGGCCACAAGTCCTCTTCAAAGTGGGGAAATTTGGAGACCCCCCCTGCTCTAAAACAGCGTTTTCAATCTTGGCAACTTTTAAGTGCTGGCTGAAAGGAATTTGAGAGGTGGGCTCCACCGGTGTGAAAGTCGCCAAGTTTGAAAATTGCTGCTCTGAACCAAGCCAATCGGGGTCCATTCCGGCCTCTAGAGTGGTGGGTGGGTGTGTGGGTGGGTGGGTGTGTGTGTGTGTGTCTCCAACCTTGTGGACTTCAACTCCCAGAGTTCAATTCTAGGGTTTGAAGTCCACAAGCGGCCAAGGTTGGAGGCACCTGGTTGATACAATGGGCCGATCGCATTAACAACGTAATTACAAGTGGAAACGGATCCTTTTAAGGGTTTCTACTGAATTCGTTTTAGAGTTCAGGATGTTTTCCCAAGTAAGATTTCCCCAAGTGTTCTGCTTGTTCCTAGAAGTTGTGTGTACCCCACTCTCCTGTCAGAGCTGAAGAAGCTTCTTGGATGAGAAGCAAAACGTCTTCCAAAGAAAAAACACAAGTTAAGTCCAGATGCCACTTGAAAAAGCACCTTTGATTCATCACTGGAAGATTTTAAAGAGACCGAGCAGCCCCTTGGCTGAAATGGGAGTCTCTCCTACCCTGACCCTGCTCTTCTTCCACGTCTAAATGCCTCCAATTGGCCGATAAACTCCTGACTCCGATTTGGACATTTACATCTCAAATTATTGTATTTCATTCCAACTTCATTTTAAATCGTATTTTATCCAATTCCATTTTAAATTGCTTTTATCAAATTTTAGTAACAATTTCTTTCTGGAACTCTGTGCTTTGGTATGGCCCCAGGACTAATCAATAAATAAAGAACATTATCAAGAATACATTTACGCCTGGGGAAGTGGAAGCAATTTATCCTGGAATTCTGCTGGCTACGATCATCTCGCGTTTGATGCCGTGTGGTTGGATGTGACAGAAACAGATCATGCCAGACTAATCTTATTGCATTCTTTGACAATGTGACAAAATTAGTGGGCCAGAGGAATGCCGTCGATACAATTTACTTGGACTTCAGTAAGGCTTTTGATAAAGTAGACCATAACCGGCTACTAGATAAAGTAGAAGAATGTGGGTTGGACAGCATCACCTCCAGATGGATTCGTAACTGGCTGACCAACTGCACTCAACGTGTAGTCCTCAATGGAACCGCATGTACGTGGAGGGAAGTATGCAGTGGGGGACCCCAAGGCTCTGTTTTGGGCCCAGGACTCTTCATCAATGATTTGGATGAGGGAATAAATGGGGAACTCATCAAATTTGCAGATGACACCAAGCTGGCAGGAATGGCCAACACTCCAGAAGACAGGCTTAAGATACAGAAGAATCTTGACAAACTTGAACATGGGGCACTATCTAACAAAATGAAATCAATGGTGAAAAAAGTAAGGTTCTACATTTAGGCAGGAAAAACGAAATGCACAGGTAGAGTATAGGTGGTAGCTTGCTCAACAGTAGTAACTGTGAGAGGGATCTTGGAGTCCTAGTGGACAACCATTTAAATATGAGCCAGCCGTGTGCAGCAGCTGCCAAAAAAGCCAACACAGTTCTAGGCTGCATCAACAGAGGGATAGAATCAAGATCACACAAAGTGTTAATACCACTTTATAATGCCTTGGTGAGGCCACACTTGGAATATGGCATCCAGTTTTGGTCTCCACGATGTAGAAAAGATGTGGAGACTCTGGAAAGAGTGCAGAGAAGAGCAACAAAGAGGATTAGGGGACTGGAGGCTAAAACACAGGAAGAACGGTTGCAGGAACTGGGTATGTTTAGTCTAATGAAAAGAAGGACATGGGGTGACACAACAGCAGTGTTCCAATATCTCAGGGGCTGCCCCAAAGATGAGGGAGTCAAACTATTCTCCAAGGCACCTGAGGGTAGAACAAGAAGCAATGGGTGGAAACTAATCAAGGAGAGAAGCAACCTAGAACTGAGGAGAAATTTCCTGGCAGTTAGAACAATTAATCAGTGGAACAGAAGTTGCCTCCAGAGGTTGTGAATGCTCCAACACTGGAAGTCTTTAAGAAGATGTCCGATAGCCATTTGTCTGAAACAGTATAGGGTTTCCTGCCTAGGCAGGGGGTTGGACTAGAAGACCTCCAAGGTCCCTTCCAACTCTGCTATTGTATTAAATGTGCCAAATACGATGACAAAATGCCAGACAACACAGGCTAATAAAACCGCTGAGCGGGAGACCCCCATCAATTTGTCTGCGGTGGAAACTCGGGGTGCCCAACTGACGTCCAAACGGCACAAGGGTGGCCATTTCTGCCACTCAGAATCAAAAACAAAAAACCCAACCTCTTGGCTCTACGGTAAGAATTTATTTGAGCGCTTCCAGCGTTATTGTGGAAGGAAATAAAAATCACTACACAATTTTAATAGCCTGCTTCTCGAAGGAAGCGAAGTGAATACGGCATGAAAATCTCCAAAAGGAACCAAGTAAAAACGGAACAAAACCAGGAACAGAACACAAAAAAAAGCAACTGGACCCTAAATGAAATTCTGCGGAGGCACTTCCCGTCTTCCCATCACGTTAAACTCTCTTTTTCCGTATCTTCTTTTTCTTTCTCCTCTGCGGGGCTCTTGACCATGAATTTCTGAAAAAGAGGGGAAAAACCTTTGCTTTAGGACAAATTATAAGAAGGTTCAGGGTTTATTTTTTCCCAAAGGCTAATCAGTTGCCCCGTTTTTGAGAAAGTTTTTTTTCTTTTTCTATCATTTTTATCTGCACTCTTCTAAGTGTGACACCAAGGCCTGTACCCAAAACTTCAGGGATCTAAGAAAGGAGGAGTACCTGCAGCTCAGGATTGACAAGAGGGGTCTTGGGTGCTCTCTGAGCTTGGGGGTTTCCTTACAGACGTTTCATGACCCAACTAAGGAATATCATCAGTGCCAGAAGGGGGTACGGTTTGCAGGGAGGAGGGGTGGGTGAGGTCCTTGGTGCTCTCTGAGCTTGGTGGTTTCCTTGCAAGACGCTTCATGACCCAAACTAGGTAACATCATCAGTGCTAGTGTCAGCTGCTAAAGTTGTCATGGTGAGGGAAGGGGGGGGAAGAGCGCATTCCATGCATAAGGTCGTATCTCAGATGACTGCAGCAGGCTTGGGAGGGGTGCACCTCATTGGGGAATGTGATTTATGACACAGACTGAGGAGAGGGGAGGAACAGGGCTAAAGGTCAGCTCAAAGCTCAGATCTGACTGCGGAAAGGCCTAATGGCGCTCCTAATAAATGACTGGCTTTGTATTGAAACTTGGCTCGATACTCATGAATCAATTAGGGCATTTTTAGGAAAACTGACGGCGAGGAGTGTGGTTTGCAGTCCGTTTCTTTTCTACTGGCTTGCCTGTCAGTGTTGGTGGGGGCCGTCTTGGGCTGTTGGCTTCTTTGCCAGTTTCCTGGTTGGGGTATTGTTGACGTGATTGTTGGTCTGATGTTCACCGTAGGAGTTCATTTATGCTGGTCTGGCTGATGACTGCAGGGGGGAGACGCTGGGCTCTTTTTGTTCAGGGCTCTACGTTAATGGTGGCCTTATTCTCAGGCCCTTCTCCAAAGATCCCTAGGACGGAGCCTGCTTTTTCAAAACTACCACAGAGTCATTCTGCCCACTGGACAGTCCGCGAGGGCAGGGGTCTCCAACCTTGGTCACTTGAAGACTTGTGGACTCCAACTCCCAGAATCCCGCAGCCAGCCACGCTGATCCCTGGGGCATCAAAAGCTTTTTTCCCTAGCAAGTGCAGACAGCTTAGAGCTCACCCACAGATGCTGAGGACAGGCCTTCCTCCCGTCCAAAGCGATTCACACTTACTTGAACCCCTGGACCCCCAAACTGGGTCATTAGTGCTGATGTTACCTAGTTCGGGTATTGAAGCCAAGCCTGGACTCCGCTTTTAGACTCTCTCCTCTGTGTATGGTGTGATTTGGGGCCTCCGCACACCCTCTGCAGCTCCCCACTCAACCCCACCACTGGTCCATTGTGATGCGAGAAAGAGTAGGTTCCCCGATCAGTAAGGATTTGGGAAATGGCTTAAGAAGCAAGAGCTGCCATTCACCAGTTTAGAGAAGGTGGCAAAAAAGAAAATGGGGAAACTTCTGATTGAACACATGGATGGGGGGAAACACAGGTAGTCCTTGACTGATGACAGTTCATTTAATGACCGTTCAGTTACAACTGGGAAACAGCAGTGGAAAAGGGGACTTTATGACCGTTTACCAGCTGCAACCCTTCTTTGCAGCATCCCCAGGCTCACGTGATCTACACTGGACGCTTGACGGCTGGTTCATAGTTATGACGGTCACAGTGTCCCGGGGTCATTTTGGGACCTTCTGACAAAGTCAGTGGGGGAAGCCCGATTCACTTAACATCCCAAGTTACTAACTTAACCGCTTCAGTGATTCACTTAACATCCGTGGCAAGAAAAGTTGTAAAATGGGGCAGAATTCACCCAACAAATTTCTCACTTAGCCACATAAATGTTGGGCTCAATGGTGGTCGTAAGTCGAGGACTAGCTGTGGTTATTGGGATCCTTTGAGCCTCCCGGCTTTCTCCTTGATCTCCTTTCCTGCCACAAAGATCCTGGGAGAATCTCTTGTGGGGGAGGGGGGATCCTTGGAATGGGATCCACTGGGTTTCGCCCAAGAACCCAGCGGCATTCCTCCCCAGGGCCACTGCAGGAAGGGCGGGATTCGCACCCTGCTCCCCCGTTTCACCCTTGGGGCTCCTTGCCCGGGTGGAAAAGCAGTACCTCCATGTTCTGCTGGTGGAGGGGAGTCTGGCAGTGGCTCTTCATGGAGGCTTCGTCCACACAGAAGCAGGAGCAGATCTGACAAAAGAAGCCGGCTTTGGGGACAAGGAAGTCTAAATCTAGAAGGAAGAGCCCAAAACAAAGAAATTCTCTATAAACAAGGACTAGTTCAGTTCATCCTTTCATCACCATCTCCCTCCCTCCCTCTCCATCCATCCATCCATTCATCTATCATATCTCCCCCCCCCCTCATCCATCTGTGTCTATCTGTTCTCTTATGATATCTATCCACTCTCTAGCCATCCATCTACCCATCTCTCCCTCTCATCTATCATCTATCTATCTATCTATCTATCTATCTATCTATCTATCTATCTATCTATCTATCTATCTATCTATCCATCCATCCATCCATCCATCCATCATATCTTCCCCCCCTCATCCATCTGTGTCTATCTGTTCTCCATGGTATCTATCCTCTCTAGCCATCCATCTGCCCATCTCTCCCTCCCATCCATCCATCCATCCATCCATCCATCCATCCATCCATCCATCCATCATCCTCTATCATATTCTCCCCCCTCTCTATCTATCTATCTATCTATCTATCTATCTATCTATCTATCTATCTATCTATCTATCTATCCATCCATCCATCCATCCATCCATCCATCCATCCATCCATCCTCTATCCTCTATTCATCTTCTATCATATTCTCAACCCTCTCTCATCTATCGATCTCTAGTTCGTTTGATGCCCATCTCACCACAAGGCTATCTAAACAGAGCAAGAAAGCGTCTTGATGCTTATTTTTAATCCCCTCCCTAATTTTTCCCTCACTTCCATTATTTCTTAAACCAAGAATTGCCAGACAGGGATATGCAAAGCGCCATTCTCCTCCCACTTCCGCTCCCTGGCCTCAGGGTTTGGGGGACGCTTCGGAGCACCCTAACTGCCTACGGCCTTTGAAGGGAGGGAGAAACATGCAGAAAGCCAAGACTTTTTCCTAACTCAATCTCAAGGCAAATGGGCAAAGTTAAACGCATGCTTGGATTCTCCAAGCGGCGCACAGGAGAACCCGCTCTTAACTGCTCAGACATCAGTACTGAGTTCAAAGTACAGGGAAGACAATCAAGCTGCCATTCTCGGCAAGTGACCTCGGCTGAACCCTGAAGGCCATCCTAAGGGTTTCCTTTCAGCGTCTGCTGCCCCAAAGGCCTACCTTTCAGCTGGCTTGGAGCCTTTGGTTTCTCCGAGGAATCTGTTTTTCTCTGTTTACTTTCTGGTTCTTCACTTTTGGATTCCATCCGATCTACAACAGCGACGTTCAGATTAGTACAGATGGTAACTGACCCCATGCTGCCATTGTGCCACGCTCTTTCCATACATGGCCAGTGGCTGCCCACCCGCCCGCCTGCAGGAGGTGACCAGGCTGAGCCCGAGGGAGGGGTCAAGCACATCATCGGTCCGGAGTCCCTTTGTGCCCACAAGAGATCCAAGCCCAGCCCACCTTGAATTCCCCTGACCCTGGTTCTTGTAGAGTGTTCTCATGTAATAAATGCACCCCTTTTCATTTGAATCGCCTTGGCTCCTGATTTCCTATGCTTGACGCTACCTCTTACTTGCTCCTCCAACGTTCAGATTTCTCTAGGAAATGTATCTGGCCGCCCACTCACTCTGGATGGCTTCACAAAAAATGAAAGCCCCATATGCAGTCATGGCAAAAGCAATAAGCCCCCATATCCCAATCAAGGAACCATCAACTCGGACAAATAAGCTGGCAGTAAACAAAAAACAAAGACAACCAGCCCAAGGAGCCACCAAGGCCATCAGTCTGGCAGGCAGGCCGAAAGAAGAGAAAAGCCCACAGCAATCCGTCAAGAGAGGATGGGCTCCCTCCCACCCGGGGTTCCCCAAGCCCATTGGCAGGACCTTGTGAAAGGGGGTCCGAGTGGGGGCCAGACTAATCTCTGTGAGGATGATGTTCCACAGGGAGGGGGCCACCACAGAGAAGGCCCTTCTTCTGGGTCCTCCTAAAAGAGACGGGGCCAGTAACGTCCCCTGCCTCCCCTCTCTGGTGGGTCAGGTGGATGGATGCCACTGGGGAAAGAGGGGCCTTTCAAATAACCTGCTCCCAGGCCATGAAGGCTTGGAAGGCGACAACCAGCACCTTGAATTGCACCTGGGTCAATTTGGCAGCCAATGCAGCTCCCGCGGGAAAGGCAACACAGGCACCTGCACTGGGCCTGCACAAAACCATGCGGGCTGCTGCATTTTGAAGCAACAGGAGCTTCCGGATACTTTCCAAGGGTAGAGTGAGCTGCAAGAGATGCTGCGCTGCTTGGCGAGAGCAACGGCTGCAGCCGTGAGGGCAGAGCCACGAATGGGGCCAAGCATGGGCCATGGTGCTGCCCCCCCCTCTCCCTCCCTCCCTCTGGTTCCTACCTCTGCAAGGCTTTTCGCAGGGCTGCAAAGGATCGGCCTCACTGCCCTTTCCCAAGGCCACGTCAGAGCTCAGCTCAGGATTCTGGGCAGCTGCTTTGGGTGCCGCCTGTGGTTCTCCAGCTGCCATGCCCTCTGCGGAAATCCCTGGGCTCGGGGATGGTATCGCTACAGCGTCCCCCTTCCTCTCCTCCTCTGAAGTGGCCGCTGGGCTTCCTTCCACCTCCGTTTCGGTTGCTTCAGGCACAGCGTCCTCTGCAGGCCTCGCCCCGTCGCCTGTCGGGACAGAAATCTCAATAGATTGGGGTGTTTTTATTTGAATATGGCCGCCCTCTTTCAACCAACTCTGCGCGGCTCCCAATCAAAAAACCATCTAAAATCACGTTGGAAGAGATTTGTAGCTGGGGGCTGAACTGTGGGGCCTTGGTACAGGAGGAGTCCAGGAGGAACCCCAAGGCAAAGGCTGGGTCTGTATGGGGCAGAGCCACCCCCCCCCCCCATCCAGAACAAAGGAGTTTAAAGTCCCGGATCGTGAAGCCCCCTGCACCCAAGGCCGTTTCTTCCGGCCAGGGTTCGGCCAAAGGCTGCTGCCCCTCATCCAGTCCCTCACAGCCTCCATGACTTCCCTGCACTTAAAACCTGGAATGGCCAAAACCTTTGATTGTGCTGAACCAAGGCTACCATATTTGTTCAGAGTATAAGATGCTCCGAAGTATAAGACGCCCCTAGCTTTTGGGGAGGAAAACAAGGGGGGGAAATCTGCTTCTGTCTCCCAGCAATCTTCCTCCTTGCAACAAACAGCAAACAATACAGACAATATACACTGTTTGTGGTGTTACTTTTCAGACTATACTTCTACAGATGCTGTTAAAATTGACGTGGCTTTCTGGAAGGATACATTATTCTCTGCTGTTTAAAAGGAGATACAACAGCACTGGGCCTCTTCAGACCAAGCGTTTATTTTAAAAAGCTTCTTCATTTTGTTAAGTTTGTCTAGAACAAGAATAAAGCAGTCTTTAAAAAATTAAGACTAATAATTTGAACATTCTACAGGCATTTATAGTTATTGACTGACTTCTTTGCAGCAAACAGCCTGATTAGCACAAGAGAAAAAAAATCTGCCTCTGCCTCCCAGCAATTTGCCTCCTGGAGCAAACAGCAAGTTTCACTTTCAGTTTCTCAAGTTTCGCTTTCAGTTTCGCTTTCAGTTTCGCAAGTTTCACTTTCAATGGCTGCAGGGATTGCTATAGCCCATTGCTGCCTCCGAAACCCCCATTTACCTACAAGGAGGTAAATTGCTGGGAGGCAGAAGCCAAAGGGGGGAGGGGGGTACATTCGGTATATAAGATGCACCCAAATTTTCACCCTCATTTGGGGGGGGGGGGAAGGTGCGTCTTACTCAGAAAAATATGGTAATCCAGAATAGATTTGGCTGAGGTCCTGGACATGACACTTTTGTTTATTTTCCTTTTTCCTATTTCCAATCATGTGCAAATAAAGAGGCGGCTTCGGAGCCTTCTGAGGTATTACAGGTAGTCCTCGGCTTAGGACTACAATTGAGCCCCAAATGTCTGTCGCTAAGTGAGATGTTTGTTGAGCTTTGCCCCCTTTTACAACCTTTCTTGTCATGGTTGTTAAGTGAAGTTAGTAACACGAGCTTGTCCTGACTTCCCGGTTGACTTGGCTTGGTCACAAAAGGGGATCACGTGACCTGGGACACTGCAGCCATCATAAATACGAGTCAGTTGCCAAGAAAGTCTGAATCTTCATCACGTGACCGGGGGGGAGATGCTGCAACGGTCGTAAGTGTGGAGAACCATAGGTCAGTTTTTCCAGTGCCGTTGTAACTACGAACAGTTGCTAAACAAACTGTTGTTAAGGACTACCTGTATACAAATGGGGGGGGAGGGCAAGGAGTTGTGATCTTCTATCTGATCCATTAACCAACCCCAGTAAGGCTCGCCCCAATCAGACAGCCACCCCCCAAAAAAGGGGGTGCAATGTTTCTTTACAGTAGCAACAGCCCTGAGATTTATATACCGCTTCACGGTGCTTCTACAGCTCTCTCTAAGCGGTTTACAGAGTCAGCATATTGCACCCCACCCCCCACCCCAGGGTCGACACCTGCTACGTGTCAACTCGCAAAGCACCCCTGGCCTGCTCTCGAGTTGCCATAGGCAAGAAGGGGGGGAAACTGATGGAGCAGCACAAACACATTCCACGCATACTTTTCTCAAGGCTGTGTCCTAAGTTACCTACAACAGCCGGAGGGGCGTGATCTCTACAGCCCCGAAAGTGCTCCCTTGGAGAATGTGATTTATGACACACCCCGGGGAGGGAGGGGGGGGGGGAAACAGGGTCATAATTGGGCCGTAAATTACATGGGGTCAGAGCTGGCTTCACTTGGGTGTGCGCTGACAAGTTGCTCTTAATAAGTAATAGCAATAGCAGTTAGACTTATGTACCACTTCATAGAGCTTTCAGCCCTCTCTAAGCGGTTTACAGAGTCAGCATATCGTCCCCACAGTCTGGGTCCTCATTTTACCCACCTCGGAAGGATGGAAGGCTGAGTCAACCCTGAGTCGGTGAGTTTAGAACCGCTGAACTGCAGATAACAGTCAGCTGAAGTGGCCTGCAGTGCTGCACCCTAACCCCTGCGCCACCTCGGCTCTTCTCTAAATTCAAGTAATTGAATTTATTTTGAAGCTTGGCTCGAGGCTCATGATTTAATTACGGCATGCCTCAGAACCATGACACCACGCAAAGGCACCCTTACCGAGCGGTTGCTGCTCCTCTTGGGAGTCGCTTCCCTTGCTGCAAGGCTGCTCCTTCTGGTTCTCTACCGGCTCTGCAGAGAGAAGGGGCACCTTTAGGCTTCCGGTCTGCTCCTCAATGAGTTTTCGCTGCTTCTTGGAGGGCCTCTCCACCTCGAGGCCGACCCGCTTCCTATCTGTCCGCAGCTGCTTGCAACCGGCGTCAGATTCGGTGAGTGTCTCCGTTTGCTCCACGTCTTTTCCTTCCTCCTTTTCTTTACACTCTAGCTCAATCTTTTCCCTGGGCAGCTCTACCTCCTCTTCCAGGGGCTTCTCATTTTCAGGACCCCCCGGCTGGGCTGCAGATGCTTCACCCTCCAGAGGTTTACCCTGAACGCTTTTCATCCGTTCTAACGGGGGGTTGGCTGGAATTTTAAAGTTTTCTGAGTCCGCAGAAGGCTGGATGTTCTCGTCGGCTCTTTTCTCCGGTGCCGTTTTGGTCGCTCCTTCCAAATTTCTGCCGGCAGACGTGCCGGGTTTTTCTTCCTCCTCCTCTTCGCTGCCCACCTCGTCGACGGTAACAAAGCTAAACTCTTCTTTCAGGCGGTTGAAGTCTTCCAAGAAATCTTCATCGTCTTCAGTCACTTCGTCTATAGTCATCAAGGGCTGGTCGTCACTGTCTTCGTGAATCTCGTCCACCGTGACTAAAATGCTGGGATCGTCCGGGATCTGGGAAGAGAGAAAATCTCCGGCGTCTTCAACCCCTCCTTTCTCGTCTTCCTTGCAGCATTTGAGCACCTCCTCATCCTTCAAGTGGGAAAGCTGGTTCAAGGGAAGCTCTTCCACCTCTCCGATCTCATCCACTGTCACTAAAGGCTCTGCCTTGAGGTCCGGCTCGCTCTCCCCGGAAGCAAAAGCCCCCTTGGCCCCCTCCGGGAGAGCGACCTCCTCTTGCTCGGAGATCTCGTCCAAAGTGACCAGCGACTGGGGGTCTTTAATATCTTCATCGATCAGCTCCTCCTCTTCGTTCACTTCGTCAACCGTGACCAGCCCCTGGGCGTCGTCGGTCATGGCTTCCAAGCTCAGAAGGTCCGCCTGGCCCATCCCGCCTTCGTCTTCTCCGATTTCATCCAAGGTCACGAAGGAGACCTCGCTCTCGGCCGCGGCCAACCCCTTGCCTTTCTTCCTCTTGGAGCCTGGTTCGCAGGGAAGGTTCTTCTTTGGGGGGTCCTTCCTCTTGCCCCTTACGGGGTTCTTCCTAGGCTGAGGGGGCTCAGCTTCATCGACAACTTCATCCATGGTCACAAACTCGTCCAAATTAAATGGAAAAAGCTCCTCTTCCTACAGAAAGACAAAGGGGGGGGGAACCCAAACCCACCGTATTACATCATTTGATCTGTAAACGACTTAGAGACACATGTCATTGTGGCAGATATCAGAAGGCAAAAAAGAAAAAAAGGAAGCATGCAGGCAACGCAAGAGTCAGAGGATGCTTTGGAAGGACTGAACAACCTGTGGACTTCAACTCCCATAATCCCACAGGATGTAAAGTTGCCAGAGCTGCCCATCCCTGCTTAAGAGGGTGATCTAGAACGAAGGAGATCTTTTATAGGTTCAAAGAAGCAGATAGGCAGCTGGCTTGTCTTTTTGGAGTCTATTTCTGTGTCTATACATCTGTCCGTCCAATCTATGGAGACAATCTATGTCTCCCTCTCCTCTCTCTTCCTCCCCCTCTCTGTCATTTGTGCCCATACCCGACATGAGTGACATCAAACTGGCCACGTCCCCCCCCCCATGCCCCAAAGTCAATACCACCCTGATGCAACCCTCAATTAAATCAAGTTTGACCCCCACCCACGCCTAAAGAAGAGTGTTCACTGACTCGCTCACCTCTTTGGGTTTAGGATTGTTTTTAGAGCTTCTGGTATTTCTCTCAGCGGACACCTGGGGGGGGGGGAGAAATGGGAAGATGGTGAGCAATGAGGACAGCAGCCTCGTGAGCACAATTTATCATCAAAGAGGTGGCATTCTTTACACACTACAAGTTGAGACCGTGCCAATCGTTCTTAAGACCTGAGCATTCAGCGCACCAGTGGTTTTTACGGGTAACTTATCTGACTTCAGGATGGAGTCTACGCAAAACAGCCGGGACGCTGCACGAGAAGCCGCAGCTCGCAACGGGAGAATCTCAGGAACCGCCAGTGGAAGGAAGGAACAAACACCACGTGTCCGTTCAGAAATCTGCATCATGAAGAGCCGGCTCTTTCCTCCCTTCCGCCAAACGCCTCCAGGTTTAAGCCACTTCCGAACGCACCTCCCAACCGACGCTGCATGGCGCCAACCGGTTTGGTGGCGCCAAGTGCAGTAATCGCGTACAGGGAGGGGACAGGGACTCGTTCAAGGACTGGAAGAAGCGTCAAGGTTAGGGACCAGCCAGCGCTTTAATCCCCTCCTCACCTTATTGCCGCCGGTATCCCGCTTGAGGTTGGAGGATCTACTGTCTTGCTCTCGGCTCTGCTTGGGACTCCCCTTGGTCTCCGCCGGGGGGTCCTTGTCTTGCTGCGAGGAGCTCTTCCCACCGCCTAACGCAACCACCACCACCGAACTCATGCTTAGTTTAGACTTGGCGCTATCTGGGATGCTGGACCGGACGCTCGCCGGCCTTTGCTGACTCACTGGTTTTGGCGACGGCGTCTTCTCAGCCGCCCCTTGGCTCTTGGCAGCTGGCTTGCCGGGCGGCTTTTTCTCTTTCCTTCGACCCGAAAGTCTGGTCTTGGGTGGGTTCAAAGCCTTGGCGGCAGGAGCGGCCTCTGTGTCGGCTACAGTCTCTGCCTCCTGCGCGCTCGCTGTGCAGGATTCCTCGGCTTCCGCTGGTCCCGGTCCTTTACCTTGCGGCGTCTTCGTCACAATGTCCTCGGGCTTCTGTACCTTGGCCTTCTCCTCTGGGGCCTCTTGCAGTTTGACTTCTTCAGCGCTTGAGGCCCAGTCTTTCGGGAGTTTCTCCAGGGTCACTTCAACCCTCTGCAGCAGCTGAGCCCTCCCCTTTACTTTCTCCTTCGTTTCCGCCGCGGCTGGCTCGGCTACCGCCGCACTCGCTTGGGAGGCGCTAGAGGCGCCCTCCAGCTCTTCCTCCACCTTCACCTTCACCTTGGGAGCAGGTGTCTCTGCTAAGCTGGTGGTGGGTTCGGTAGCATCTGCTTCTGGAGAAGCCAGCCTGTTACTGGACAGAGGATCAGCGCTTGGCGTTTCCTGCAGGGCAGCTTGGGTGGAGCCCAGCCCGAGGTCTGCCTTGGTCTCTTCCTCCGTGGCTGAGGCCGAGAGGGCTCCGGGGGTTCCTTCGTTTGCGTCACCGCGAAATTCTTCTGCTTTCCCTAATTCCTCCTTTGCCTTCTCTCCGTCAGGCAGAGGGGCCTTTCTCGGCAATTCCGGGTCAGAAGGATCAGTCTTTTTTTCTTCCTTTACCAGAGCAGAGGAGGACAAAGTGCCGGCTTCTTCGGGTTTCAGGTCTGGAGACTCAAAATCCTGGCCTGGGCTTGGAGCTCCAAGCCCAAAGTCTACTTTTAACGCTTCCGGGTCTTCTTTCAAGTCCTCCGTCTTCAGGGGCTGGGAAGCCGCGTCCCCTACCCCCTTCTCGCTATCCAAGCGCTTAGTCTCTGTGTCTGGGATAGCCTCCGGATCAGACCCGCGGTCTTCCTTGGCCTCCGTGGGAGGAACGGCAGATGGGGGCACCACTCCTGATCCTTCGGGAATTGTTTTCAAGTCAGGGCTAAATGTATTTAAAAAAACAGAACAAATCAAGCTATGTTGAGAATGCCACAGTTATCAATTACTTCTTGATGCCAACGGCTGGGATCTCCTGAGGCTCTAATGGCTTAGGATGGGGAGATCTAACTTATTCTACTAACCTCGGTTTAAGCGTGGGGGAAACGCTTCTAAGCTACCTACCATGATGGGAGGCAAACCCTAAAGGGCTCCTCCAAAGCTCACTACACAGATGCCCTGGGTGACCCCGGAGCTGAGAAGATTAGAACTTAAGGCAGGGAGGAAAAAAACCCCACATACAACAAAATACACAAGAGAACTTGTGCTCGGATTGTGAACGAGTTAAACTGAGAACAGAAATGTTAATAATTTGTCCACAGGCTCAGCGGGCTGAGCCCAAATGAGTCAGGACACTTCCAAGGGGAACAGAAATATCCACGTGTAAAAGGGGATCCCAAGTGCCAGAAAGTTCCCAAGGAAACCTGAATTATGAGACAAATGTAGGGGATAATACTGCAGAGAACCATTTTCAAAAATATAAGCAGTTTCAACAGCCCTGGTTGAAAGCCTGTTTTTGTTTATTTATTTCCCAACCGTTTTCAGCCAAATAAATGCCTTCTGGAAGGCTCTAAGGAGATCTTCCATTCCCTACTCCCTCCCTTTGGAACAACCATCTGCCATTATCTCATGATTCCAAGGACAGTGTGGATTATTTAGGGAAAAGGGCTGGAGTCTCGATATCACTACAATAGATGATGACAGGACACTGAAACGGGATCATGGGCAGGAATTGTTGTGTGTAGGGCTGGCACAAGAAACACAAACCAGACAGAATAGTAGACAGTTGTGCATAACACCCCCTCCCCCCAAAAAACCCTTCAGTTCTCCTTAGAATCGGTAAAAGAATCAGACATGAACTGATTGATTGCAAGCTTCACAGGCCTTTGTCATCACGGGAGAAGTTCTCGCAATCTTCTGCAAAAAATGATAAAAGCAGGGCCGATTTTAAAAGATCGCGATCTGGTCTCTAACAGAACTGCCAATCTCTGCTCTTTCAAATGGGGCTTGGCTTTTCCAACAGCCAGCAAAGAAGAAGAAGACGATGACCACAGAAGGATGGATTAAAGAGAAGTCAGACTGACTCCGTTCTGAACGAGATTCCAAAGCCGAATCAAAATCTGTTCAAGCTTTGGCTGGGACTTTTGAGCTGTGATCGCCCATTCAATGACGCTGATATTCTAGGCACACTGTTCAATCCTGAGAGATACCCTTTCCCAAACAAGCATCTTACATAATATAGGTGGAAAGGTAAGCTGCAAGGTAAGTGTTAATGATAAATAGCAGTCCTGCAAAAGCAGGTTTTTAAACTAAAGATTTCCAAAGATGAGTGCAAAATCCCCCTCCCTTTTTTGCTTTTCACCAATAAAAGTAAATAGCACTGAATTCCTTTTCTTCTGGAAAAAGGATGAAGACATTGTTCAAAGTCCATTCAATCGCTTTAATCAAAGAGCATTATTGTTCATAAGCAACCTCCCAAGAATATTTCAAATAGCTTTCAAGGAATACGGGAATTGGACAATTCGCTTGGGAGAATGATATTTTAAGTGGGGGGGGGGGGGGAAACCTTGGGTGGTTGGGATGCCTTGCAAATCTGAAATCATTTGATAAAAACAAAGTATAACAAAACTAGGATTCATAAATAAGAAAGAAAACGTGCTGAAGATGTATGGGAAAACCAGAAAATAAAAATAAAAGTTGCAGGAACTTGACAAGTCCTCTTGATTTCAGGGAGCATTAAAGAGCTTGTTCCGCATTCGTGTTCTGACACTAAGGCAGCCCCTTCTCTTCGGACTACTGAGGAACTGAATGAAAAGGACAATCCAGAGAGAGCAATAAAACAGAACCAATCTGTTTGGAAGCCAACTTAACAGAATAACAGAGTTGGAAGGGACCTTGGGGGTCTCAAGCAGGAGACCCTAGATCATTTCAGACAAGTGCTTGTCCAGCCTCTTCTTTAAAACCTCCAATGATGGAGCTCTTGTTCTCAGCTCGAAATTCAGTTCATTGTTCAGTCATTTTGTTCTGCTTTCTTTGGTGGGAGGGGAGGGAAGGGGGGGGGAGAAACGGGGCAGAAAAAAATATACTCAGGACAGATGCCAGGTCCCCGCATCGAGAAGAGGACCTGCTCATCACGTCTGCGTCACCCATTGGCAATTGCTGGCAAATGCTGGAAAGGTTTCATCAAGCATGCCTGACCGACTACAAAGCCATAAATATGTTTCTCCAGGGTTTCCCAAAATTCTATTGATAAGAACAAGGCAAAAGAAAAATTAAGCTTTCTTTCTGTTTCCACGGCTTCCAATATTTTCTTACTTTCATCTGCAATCAGTGTAAGAAGCAGCATTTACAACAGGGTGTCCAACTTTGGCAACTTGGCAAGGCCGGCTGGGGAATTCTGGGAGTTGAAGTCCACAAGTCTTCAAGTTGCCAAGTTGGACACCCCTGCTTTATATAAGTTAACACGGAGGTTCTTCCATTTTAAATTGAAATGCCCAAAAAGAAAAGTTTAGAAAGTAACAGCTTTGGAATACCTAGCAGCCGTACTTGTTCCCTCCCTTTGGCAGAACAGGCAAAAAGAGGCAATAAAACATGGAACTGTTCATGGAGAGTCACCCCGGAGTGTAGCTGCTCCCGGTTTAACCCAGAAATCCAAGCCTTTTCTGATGGGAAATACCGAGACATTTACAGGAGAAGGGACCAGAGTGCCCATATGCCAGTGCTCTCCATAGGCAACATGCAGAGACCATCAACTCCTCAAGAGGCTGGATGTGTAGAAGTAAGTACTCTAAAAACAGTATTTTATTAGTTGTGGTAAAATAAAATACACACAAAACCTGCTCCAAGTCTACATCATCATATAGTTAGCGAACACCACAGATATCGTTTCAAAGGTTCTGGTTGCCTGAAGTACATTTATTTTAAATGTGTATCTACAATATATAGATAGGCAAATTATATTTACGTTATCTAAAGTAAACTAGGGAAGAGATGGGTTTGGGGTTACAAAAGACATTTTGAAAGGAAAATGTCCCTTTATTATGCATTAAAATATCTTTGTCCCCTTATAAATATATAAATTAAGTCCCAATACGACTATTTGAACGTTGTGTTACCTCTCCTTTGAAGTGTTTTAACCTCTGAACGTAATTTAGCAGTTTGTTTAGCAGAATTTAGAGGATGGCAGCCCAGTTTGTGACCTCCTGGGCTGCACTCAAACGGCTTGATAAAGTCACATATCCCAGGTCCCAAGTCAACCAACTTAGAAAAACGAATCATGTTAACAGAAGGCATGAATAGGCACCAGGATTTAAAAAGCACTGGCATTCAAAAATGTGGGTCGGATACCTATGGTGACAGGTGGTGGTGGTGTCACTTCTCGGGGCTCACCTGTGTCCCAGGAACAAAACACAACCAAGACGAACATGCATGCATTGAAAAACCCATTTATTCTTTCATGCCAGGTGCAGAACGAGGCAAAGGAATGAGGGAAGGGGCGGGGGTTGGTTTTTAAAAGCCAGAATTCAAGGCTTAGCACAAAAAGGAAAAAAAAAATAGAATTCTGTTTTGTTTTATTCGGTCACAATTGAAATCTCTGCCATCCCATCCCACACCTACCACCCCCTTACTCACCCACCCACTCACACACACACACACACACACACACACACAAATACACACACATCCTTTGGATATCAATGAAAAAATACCTCTCTTGGCCTGCTTCTTGCTTTTTCACTTCTTTTTTTACAGCATCAGCCTGTTAAAAAAAAAGTTCAGCTTTTTTGATATGCAAGAAACAGTATAATGACGTGACTGTCTACATGGAAAAAAAGCTGGAAAATCATTGGACATTCATTAACAAATCCTGGTTATGAATTCTGCAAGCTACATTCCACCCTGCCCAGATGGCAAATTTCCAGCCAAACACCCTTCGCATGGCAACAACAACAACAAAACCCACCTAACACCTGCATACCAACATGCTGACATTAAAAATTGCAAGCATTCTCTGCATTCGGAGCCATCCTGAACATGAAGGGCTGCAAACGAATTCAAAGAGGCTCAATAAACAAAGACAACTTACAGCTGTAGGTTCTACTCTGGGCGAACGGGCAACGGTCAACTCCACTTCTCCCAAACTGTAAGGATACTTTTTTAAGAAGCGGCACATGGACGCTGCAGACTCGGCACTGTTCAGCTGGAAAATGGCCTTCAAAATTCAAAGGGCAGAAAATGAACATGGGAGGAGCTGCGTTTCTCCCAAGTGAACCTTGGAGGGGGCGACTGCCTTCCCACCCACCCCTCAAAAGGAAAGCTTTGCGCGAGTCGGATGGGGCTCTTTAAAAGAGCGGCGGAGTTTTTCCAACTCTTGAAGAAGGTTTTTAAATACTCTCCCCAAGCTGATGAGGAGCGTTCCTTGAAGCCGAGGGAGAGTCTACACCGGTAGTCCTCAACTTACAACCATTCATTTAATGGCCGTTTGAAGTAACAAGACTGAAAAACGTGGCTTATGGACCCCTTTTCTATTTATGACAATTATAGTAGGGGTCCCCCAAACTTGGCCACTTTAAGACTTGTGGACTTTAATCCCCAGAATTCTCCAGCCAATTGGCTGGGGAATTCTGGGAGTTGAAGTCCACAAGTCTTAAAGTGGCCGCGTTTGAAGACCTCTGGGTTATAGGGTCCTGGGGTCACGTGATCCCCTTTCGAAAAACAAAGTCCATGGGGCGGCCAGATTCACTTCACAACCGTGTGACTAACTTCACAGCTGCAGTGATTTGCTTAACGACCGTGGCAAGGAAGGTCGTAAAACGGGGGGAAACCCACTTAACAACTTGTCTTGCTTAGCAGCAATGCACAAAAAAGCCGGCCCATGCAGAGTTATTGCTAAAAGCCGTAAAAGACACCCAGGGAATCTTCTCAATCCCTGGTTAGCCCCTGCTTGGAGTCAGGCTCAATGGAATTTGGGGGGGGGCACGTAGGGATTCTGGGCTGATTCCCCTCTCCACTCCGCCTCCCCCGGGTTCTGCCATTCTTCCTCAGCCTACAGCTATTGGCCTTTGTAGAAGAGAAGGGTCACCTTGTTCTTGTTGGTTATGACCATGTAATGATCCACTCGTCCAAAGCGAAGGCCGACGCAAAGGATTTCAAGCTCGGAGTAGCCCACATCCGGCAGGTTCCCCAGATGCACAAACTGGGTGTACAGAGTCTCCGTGTTCACCTGGGGAAAAGGGAAGGCGAGTACACCAAATGGGCAGGGGGTCTTTAATGCGACTCAGCTGACCCTTGCAAAGACTCCTTTTCCTCAGTATATACCGTATTTTTCCGTGTACAAGACACTGCTTTTTCTTTCAAATGTGTACTTGAAAATGGAGGGGTGTCTTATACCCAGGAGGCAGAGAGGGGGCGGCCACACATGCCGGGTGAATCTCTATCTTATATGCAGCTCAGTGGTCGGTTGCAAATCCAGTTCCAACCGGTATGGTTGGAACAGGGCCGGCGGTGTCCTCATGGACACGCACAGTGTGTGCTTGCGTCTTACCGCCTCCGCGACGTTCCAGCTGCTCCACAGAGCATCACGCAGGCGCTGTACGTGGCATGCGCCAGCACAGAAGCGCAGAGCAGCCTTTAAACACCAGTAAGGAGCTCAGGCGGGCGGGGTCTCCGGAGCACCGTATCGGAACGGTATCCGGTGCTCCGGGCTGGCTCCAGTACGCCCGTACCAGGGCATACCACCTGCAACCCACCACTGATGCAGCTCTATCATTCCTCTCTATGGTTGTTTCCTGTATTTCTGTATCCCGCCTCTCAAAAAAAACCAAACTATTTTGTTATTTTTGTAACCCCTTTCTCTACCCCAAGGGCCCAGAACTGAAAAACAACAACGTATTAAGGAACAATTCTTGTTACTTACGCTTGGATTTGCATCTTTAATCATCGCAGTAAATATGATTTCCTAAAAAAGAAAGGGCCGGAGAAAATTTAGGCAATTAGAAGACCGTGTTTATCAATTTACAAAGTCTCCCTTAATCACCCATCATCTACTGGCAATCTCCTTAATTTGTCAATCTCTGGGTCCAATTCAGAGTGCTGGCTGTCACTTTCAAAGCCCTCCATGACCTGGGAGTCGGTTCCTTGAAGGGCCCTCTTTTTCCAGTGACATCCATCCACCTGACCCGCCAGAGTAGGGAGGCAGGAGATGTTACAAGTCCTCTCTCTTAAGGAGGCCCATCTGCTGGGGCCCAGAAGAAGGGCCTTCTCCGTAGGGGCCCCTCCTTGTTATTTGAAGGACCCTCTTTTCTCAGATAACATCCACATGACCCTCACAGAACAGGGAGGCAGGAGATGTTATGGGTCCCTCTCACTTAAGGAAGTTCATCTGATGGGACCAAAAAGAAGGGCCTTCCCCGTAGTGGCTCCTTCCCTGTAGAAGTAAAATTGGCTCCTACTTTGACACTCTTTCCCAAGACCCTGAAGATGTGATTCTGCCAAAGGCCTTGGGGAGCCCAGGCTGATAGAGAGCCCAACAAGGGGCTCATTTAAATGTTATCATCATTGATAATGATGGGGAGTATATATATATATATATTTAAATTGACCTTCTATTGGGCTTTCCTGTAAGCCGCCCAAAGTCACTGAGAGAGAGCTGGTAGGTCATATAAATTTCCTTATATACCTTTTCCCGTACCTTTCCCTCTTACTGACTTCCCCATTTTCCTGGGACATACACTCCTCCCCAAGGATACCACAATCTTCAACTGTCCCGGAAGCCTTACTGGATAGTTAGGAGCCGCCAAAAAATCCTGTCCTCTTCAGTTGTTGCAATTCACTAAACCTAACTACAGATTTAGAAGCAATGATGGAGTTTGGTAACAAAAAGCCTTCCCCAACCTAGGATTATAATGATATAAATCAGGGGTCAGCAACCCCACGGCTCAGGAGCCACATGTGGCTCTTTCATCCCTCTGTCGTGTCACCGGCTGGCTCCACAACTGATAGGGTTTTGGGTTAGGACAAGTAGAGAAAAAGGACACCGGACTTGCAGTCAGCTCCAAAATTGAACCAGGCCCCGGGGGGGGGGGGGGGGCTCTTTGAGTGTTTAAGGTTTCCGACCTTAGCCACTTTTTGTTTAGTTTATTCTTTAACCACCATTTAAGAACAGTCAGTCGCCTTGTGGCAAGATGGCCGGCAAATAAATGCAATAAAAAATATTTTTTACTGACCTCATTTAGATCCTTCAGCTCAGGGACCAGAGAAATGCAGAGCTGGTTCCTTTCCACCCACATTGGGAAGCAGGTATAAAATTTCACCATGGAATCTGCAGATTTGCGACTTATTTCTACGTATGCCTTTAAAAAAAACAACACACACACACACAACTTTTATCAGTGACCTGAAACCAAAGGACTTCTTTGTTCCAAATATTGGCCCTGGGAGGAAAAATTAATCATTTTCAACCATTAATTAATAAAGAATGAACAAACGAACGTGTGTGTGTGTGCGCGTGTGCGTGTGTGCATTTCCTCTTCTAACAACCTGTACAGATTGTTCAGTACCTTCTTATGCGAAGACACAATTAAAATATCTTTAACTTTCCCAAAGGGCTTGGTTAAGTTTCGAATCTCCTCCAGACTGAGCCCAGTCTCGGGGAAACTGGAAATCATCACGACACACATCTCTTCTGGATCCTGGAAAGACAGAAATAACAAATCCGAATCTTTACGGGCAAAGCTGAATATTCTCCTGGCTCCTCCCCTCCTGGTCTGCCCTCTGGAATCTTCTCTGGGTGCTGCAAAGCTGCTCCAAGTTGCCGTAAGCGGCGAGATGGGAGACTAATAAATCTGCGAATTCGTTTTTGGCCCAGTAGGGAGACTGTTGAGGTTTCTCTCGCCTGGAAAAGGGAAAAGCTGGCATGGAGGCAGGTGGAATAAATCCTCTCTCTCATCCAGCCTTTCTCGCCCCAGGAATCCAGTCTCAACATCTGAATCAGAAATTCAGAAAAATAATCCTATGAAGCACTTTGGCTTCTGGAATGAGGGAACGTTTAAGAGAGAATTGAATGCAGAGTATTAAAAAAATTTTAATGAGAAACTTACAACAGTTGGTTTAGTGACCATTCAAAGTTACAATGGAACTGAAAAAAGTGACTTAGGACTATTTTTCACTTATGACCATTGCAGCATCCTCAGGGTCACGTGACCAAAATCCAGCCACTTGGCAACTGGTTCATATTCATGACGGTTGCAGTGTCCTTGGGGATCAACTTTTGGGGCCTTCTGACAAGCAAAGTCAACGGGGAAGGGAGATTCGTTTAACCACCGGATTAATAAATTAACCACTACAGTGATTCACTTAACAACTATGGCAAGAAAGGTCATAAAATGGGGTAAAAAGGTCACTTAACAAATGTTTCACAGCAACAGAAATTTTGGGCTCAATTGTGGTTGTTAAGTGGAGGACTGCCTGTACATCAACGGCTCGAATATTATTTGAAATGGCACAATTGTAGAGTTAAGTTACAAATGATGCACTTTATGCCAGCTGAAGGTCTCCTAGGACAGTGTTTCTCAACCTTGTCAACTTGAAGATGTCTGGACTTCAACTCCCAGAATTCCCCAGCAGTGGTTAGGACAGTGTTTCTCAACCTTGTCAACTTGAAGATGTCTGGACTTCAACTCCCAGAATTCCCCAGCAGTGGTTAGGACAGTGTTTCTCAACCTTGTCAACTTGAAGATGTCTGGACTTCAACTCCCAGAATTCCCCAGCAGTGGTTAGGACAGTGTTTCTCAACCTTGTCAACTTGAAGATGTCTGGACTTCAACTCCCAGAATTCCCCAGCCAGCATTCGCTGGCTGGGGAATTCTGGGAGTTGAAGTCCAGACATCTTCAAGTGGCCAAGGTTGAGAAACACTGTCCTAGGACACTCTGGATTTTCTCCAGTGGGGCTTCTGACTCTTCCCACTTATTACCCACTGAAAAGACGCTCCTGCCTCTCTTGTTTGGGGAGGGGAAGGGACCCAGTTATCTCCTACGGATGGCCCCCATGCTGAGCTGGGATAAAAGATGGGGACGCTTTTGGATTCAATGTTAAGGAGAGCTGGTAGGACAAGCCAGCTGGAAATGAGAGTGCCCCAGTTCAGTTTCAGGTACAGGTAGTCCTCAGCTTACGACTTGAGTTGAGCCGGGGATTATGGTGGTTAAGTCATCGTGGCCGTTGAGTGGGTCACCATGGGACTGCAACCAATTTTGAAATAATTTAACAAACACCATGATCATTAAGCGGACGTATCGTACTCAGTGGGGGTTTACTGGCTTGAAACCAGAAGTAAAACAGCCCCCCCCCCCGTCCCAAATGTCATCAATCATGGCCACGTGACTGCTGCATAAATGTGGGTCAACTGCCCAGCGCCAAAAATATGATCACGTGAACTCCCCCCAAAAAAATACATCTGGAAAGGAGAATAGGTTGGCTGCAAGGAAGAAATGCGGGGGGGGGGGTGTCTCCTGGGTTTTGGGGAGGGGGACAGAAATAGAGGAAGTTACCTTGCCGGAAGATTCAACTGCTTCAGGACTCTCAACAGCCTCTGACTTATCTGCAACATAGTTTTTAAAGAATTCTTTTTTTAATTAAACAATTCATACCAGTTGAAGAGACAAAGGAATGAAGCATGCAGGCTCCTTTGGGGGGAGCGGGGACTCATTCTTCCAGTTGGAATTCTGGGGGGGGGGGGGGGGGTGGAAGTCCACCCATCTTAAAAGTGGCCGAGAAACCCAACTCTACAGACCAGGGTTTGTGGCTACCCTCCGCTCCCTTTTAAGATGTGTGGACTTCCATTCGCAGAACTGATGGCTGGGAAAGACTGCGAGTTGGAAGTCTACAAATCTCAAGTTGCCAATGAGGAAAGCCACAGTTGCAGGCCTTCCTCTCTCCCACTGCCGTGGAAAGGGATTTGCATGCCCCCACCCCCGCCCCCACCCCGCTACAAGCGTGCCTGAGGGGTGGTGTCCCAAACCCGGCGCTCTCAGTGCACAAGGCCCAACCCAAGAGGAGCCCCCAGCCAGCTGCCCTGGAAGAGGCCACTGCGTTTGTCAGCTGCAGAGGGGCAGGCAACCTCACGGCCTTCTTTTCACCCACTGCTGCCCACCCTGTTCCTCCCCACCAGAAGGCGGGTGGTCCCGGCCATGCCTGCAGGGGACTAGAGGGAGCAGCTCTGGGAGGCCCAGCCTGAGGAAGCTGGGAAGTTGGAGGAAAGGATACCTGGAGCGTCAGCTGCTTTGCTGGCTTCCTTGCCCTGAGATTCCCCGGCCTGGCTGGGCTCCCCCGCCGCCTTCTGCTCCTTGGGAGCCTCCTTGGGCTCGGCTGCTTTCTTGGCCTTGAGGGGTTCTTTGGCGTCCGACTGCCCCGCTTTCTTGGGCTCTGCAGCCTTCTTGGCCTTGGCTTCCCCGGGCTTCTTGTTTTCTACGGCCTTCTTGGCCTTCAGGGGCTCCTTGGCCTTGGCCTCCGTGGCCTTCTTGGCCTTCAGGGGCTCCTTTGCTTTGCCTTCCCCCCCCTTCTTGGCCTTCGGGCCTTCTTTGTCCTTGGGCTCAATGGCCTTCTTGGCCTTGGGGGGCTCCTTGGCCTTGGGGGGCTCCTTGGCCTTCAGAGGCTCCTTGGCCTTGGGGGGCTCCTTGGCCTTGGGGGGCTCTTTGGCCTTGGGGGGCTCCTTGGCCTTGGGGGGCTCCTTGGCCTTGGAGTCGAGGGCTTTGAGGGACTCGGCAGGTTTTTTCGTCTTGGGAGGATTTTTCCCCTCTTCCAAGGATGCCGGTTCGGCCGCATTGTTCTCTTTTACGGTGCTGGGTTTCTTGCCGTCTGCAATTTTCTTGGCTTTGGGGGCTGCCTTGGTCTCCCCGCTTTTGACAACTTTCCCGGGTTTCTTGGCATCCGTTTTAGCTGTGGTCGGATAAAGCACTGGTCGTTACGGGGACAACGGCATTAAATCAGCCCTGTTTTTTGTACTTGGGAACTTTTAAGATTCAGTTAACTCAGTGTTTCTCAACCTTGGCAACTTGAAGATGTCTGGACTTCAACTCCCAGAATTCCCCAGCCAGCATTCGCTGGCTGGGGAATTCTGGGAGTTGAAGTCCAGACATCTTCAAGTTGCCAAGGTTGAGAAACACTGAGTTAAAGAACTTTATCCAAAGCCCATGCACTTTAACGTTTGTCGTGTCAATAGCTAAACATCTATTGATGGATACGTTGCCTGGTAAGATTAAAACACCCACCATAAAAATATAATGTGCTGCCCAGAAGGAGATGCAACCGGGAGCTAAGGAGAGGTTTCCCGGCAGTGAGGACGATTAATCAAGGAAGCAGGCTGCCTCCTGGAGCTGTGGGTTTCCAAGAAGGGGCCAGACAAGCATTTGTGCAGGATGGGTATAAGGCAGGGGTGTCAAACCTGCGTTGTCATGGCAGCGTCAATTGACATATTGGGACTTTCCCCCCTTGGCTAAGCCAGACAAGGGCAGGTCAGCGAGTTTGACAGGCCTGGTGTGAGGTTTCCTGCCTTGGGCAGGAGGTTGAACCAGGAACCACCACCACCACCACCCCAGGTCCCTTCCAGCCCTATGAATCTATGGTTTTCTTCAAGACACTCCCTTCTCACCAACCACAAAACCAAACATCAGCCAAACAAACCACTCCTGAAAGTTTGCACTGGTGGTGAATATCTGTAGCTCGGGTGTAGAATTAGGGTGGAGGTTATTAAGAGCTTATAAGCAGAAGAACACCAACAATGACATTCCCTAAACTCTGCTGAAGATGTTACCTAGCCTTGTAACAAGACCATTCGGAGACCAACCACAGGGTTGGAGAATGAACCTCCACCCTCCCTTCTGCAAATGTTGGCCACTCTGTCTTTATCCAGAAAGTCTTCTCCACTAGCACTAATTGTATAAGTCACCACTCTGCAGGATCGGCCTCCCCCACAAGAACAGCTCCTACCCATCTCTACAGGGCGGGGCATAACCTTTTCCTAGGGGGTCACAGCAACACTTGTAATAACAACACAAATAATTCATACACCATTCGAAAGCCCATCAAAAACTGAGTTTATTGACACGATTTAATAGTCAGTATGACCACCATTAGCCCTTCGAACAGCATTCAAACGAGGTGGATAAGAACACAACAAATCTTCAAACAGTTCTGTTCGATTTTCCAGATTTTTCAACACAGTTTCCAAATTCATTCTCAAAGTTTCAACCGAAACAAATTTAACATTTAATAGCTCATTCAATTCAGTTTTTTATGGGCTTTAAAATGAGGTGTCGCGGAAGTTGTAAACTGCTGTCGATCTTGCTGTGACCCCCTAGGAAAAGGTTATGCCCCGCCCTCTGGAAAATCTGGAAAATCGAACGGAACTGTTTGAAGATTTGTTGTGTTCTTATCCACCTCATTTGAATGCTGTTCGAAGGGCTAATGGTGGTCATACTGACTATTAAATCGTGTCAATAAACTCAGTTTTTGATGGGCTTTCGAATGGTGTATGAATTATTTGTGTTGTTATTACAAGTGTTGCTGTGACCCCCTAGGAAAAGGTTATGCCCCGCCCTGTATGCAGCTCCCTCCAAGCAGCCCCTGGTCACCAGATTGTTTGGCTTAGGTTTAAAAAATATCAGATGTCCATCTTAATTTGGGGTTGAAGATTCAGGAAAACACACGGGCAGAGGAAGGGGAGGGAGAGGGAGAGAGAGAGACTAGCTTAAAAATTGAAAAACTCACGGGCAGAAGAGAGCGAAGTCCCTTTTTTCACCTGAGATGCCATTTGCTCTTTCCTAAAAAGAAGAAAATAAGGATTGAGTTCATTTCCATCTTGGAAGGTTCACGTCAAAAAGTTGTCCAGCAGCATTTGGGAGTCCAGAGTAGCTAATGGGTCTTACTTATTATTCGGGGCAGAATCCTTGGTATTCTGAAGAACTTTCTTCTCATTTCCTTTGCTCTGAAAATAAAAGGAAACGACGTTTAGGCTCTGCAAAAAGAAATACAGCTGCTTGTTTTAAATTTAATAATGTTATTTTTTTGGGAAGGAGAAAAAGCAACTCTCAGATTTTTGACAGCTAAACCAATCAAAGTATCTCTATACCAGGGCTGGGCAACTATGGCCTCTCCATGACCTGTGGACTGGCATGCTGGCTCGGGAATTCTGGGAGTTGAAGTCCGCATGTTGTAAAGGGGCTATAGTTGCTCACCCCTGCTCTATATACATAGTCCTTGACTTGCAAACACAACTGAGCCCAGGATTTCTGCTGTTAAGGAAGACAGTTGAGTTTTGCCCCATTTTATGACTTTTCTTGCCACACTTGTTAAGTGACTCACTGCAGTTGTTAAATTAGTAACAGTGAAGTGTTAAGTGAATCTTTGGAGTTACAACGGCATTAAAAGAAAGTGACTTATGACCATTTTCCACACTTGCGACCGTTGTAGCACTCCCCCATGGTCACGTGATCAAAATTTGGATGCGTGGCAACTGACTCAGTATGACACGTGCAGAGTTCTGGAGTCTGTGATGCCCCTTTGCGACCTTCTGACAAGCAAAGTCAAGGAGAAAACCAGATTCCTTTAACAACTGTGTTACTAATTTAACAACAGAGCAATTCAATTCACAACTGTAAAATAGGGCAAAACTTACAACTGTCCCTCTTGGGAAGAATCACAACTGAGCTCAAAGTTTGAGCTCAATTGTGATTGTATTGTGGGTGCACCTCGGTACACCCACGTTACACCTATCCTCCGCGAGCTGCACTGGCTGCCTATTGGTCTCCGGATACGCTTCAAGGCGCTAGTCGTCACTTATAAAGCCCTTCATGGTATTGGACCTGGGTACTTGAGAGACCGCCTGCTGCCAATTACCTCCACCAGACCGATTAGATCCCACAGATTAGGCCTCCTCCGAATTCCATCCGCCGGCCAGTGCCAACTGGCGACTACCCAGAGGAGGGCCTTCTCTGTGGCTGCTCCGACCCTCTGGAACGAACTCCCCGTGGAGATTTGAACCCTCACCACCCTCCAGGCCTTCTGCAAAGCCCTTAAAACCTGGCTGTTCCGACAGGCCTGGGGTTAATGAACTTTGTCCCCCCTCGAATGGTATGGTTGTTGTGTGCTTTTAAATTGTGGTATTGTTTTGTTTCGTGTTTTTTTTCTTTTCCTTATTTGTACCCTCCCCCCCTTGACTTGGGTTGTGAGCCGCCCTGAGTCCCCTTCGGGGAAAACGGCGGCATAGAAATATAATAAATGAAATGAAATGAAAACGAAATGTATGTTGAGGATTACCTGTAGCACCAGGTAGAGTTGACAACTGAGTCAGAGGGAGATAGGTGAGTCCCAACCTCTGCTTAAAGAGGACAGCACATTGGTGGATTTAAAACAGTTGGGATGAAGATTATCGTAATTCCCAGAATCGAATGTTTGATGGTATTTTGGGCAAAGCAAAGCAACTGTTTTGCATTGCAGCAACGGGAGGAAGTATGAAATCTGGAGGCCGGTCCAAATTGCCTTGTTATTAAAAGCAGAATTCAAGACAATGTGGAAATATTTTGAACAAAGCCACAAAACTTTCCTTTTCACAACAGGTCTCTGCTAACCTGGATAGAAGGCGCCTTGGGTTTTTCTGCCACGCTTATCTTCACCCGCCTGCCATTAATGAGGACAGGACAGGTTTCATTGTATTTGACAGCTGCTATTACTGCTTCTTTGTAGTTCATTTCAAGATAAGCCTAAAGAAAACGGAAAGTTTCTTATTGGAGATCCTACTCATATTTTATTTCAGTGACGTACTAGCTTTCTATTCAAATAACAGAAATAACCAGCAATAATTAAAATGCAGTATACAAATATTAAAATCAAAATTGGAATGATTTGTCAAGAAAAATGCAAGAAAATATAAAACCAATATCTAAGATATTGAAGGTGTAACAAGAACAATTAAAAAAATAACAATCACGGGGTCTTTGATGCTCTCTGACTCGGCTGTTTTCTTGCAGGCGTTTCACTACCCAAGTAGTGTGACCATCATCAGGGCTACCACTGTCCTTTCTTTCGTATCTTCTTCGTTTTGCTTCTTACCTCTTTTTTTGTATTTTTGCATAAAACTGTTTACCCTGAAAGTGAACAGCCTACATTTGCTATTTATGCATTCAAGAAATACAAACAATCTTGAATTTTCCTCCGATAATAGAACCATTCAAACATATCCACCTGAATGTATTTTTGCAACAAAAAAAAGGTGGGGGGGGAGAATTTCAGCAAATTTAAACATATTAGAAATGTAAGAAGCTGCTTACCTCTTTCTTACAACGGTCAACTAATATGTCACTAACTTTTCCAAAAGGCTGAACTATTTTCTTAATGTCTTGATCTGTAAAAACATCTTCTGGCAAGTCAGATATTTGAAGAATAGTCCCCATACTCCTGGGTTTACTCCAAAACTGCAAATAAATTTTTTTTGGTAAATTTTCATGATTTTTCACATTTAATCTTGTATACAAACACAATAAGACACACAATAAAAAACTAAGCAGTCATAGCTAACAAAGGAACCAATAGCAGGACAACAGTGGTTAAAAGCCTATTTTCTAAAAATCCACTGAACCTCAGAGACAATACTGATATATTTATCCCAAAGGGGCTTTTTCCAAGAGGCTACTAGTTTTTCTTTGAAGACATTTTGCTTCTCATCCAAGAAGCTTCTTCAGCTCTGACTGGATGGGGGGAATGGAAGGATTTATACTCCTTGCAGACAGCTGGTCCTTTGCACTTTTAAGAGAGACCTGGAAGTTTATCTGTGTCCTCAGGGTCACCTGAGCAGTGCAAATGGGTGCGGAGCCTTCTTGAAACTGCTAAAAGGAGTGTGTGGCTTAGAAGATGCCACTAAAACGAAGGAGACAGGGCTGTCCCAGGAAGACTAAACAGCGTAACCAAATGCGGATGACCTACCTTACTGGCCAGAATATCCGCTTCACTCACTGGTGGTGCTCCCAAAGGCAATTTCTTAGATTTCCCCTCGGCTGCGGTCTCTTCTTTGCTGGGGCCCTCAGGAGCCTCAGCAACCTTACTTTTACTATCGGAGGAGCTGTGTCGGGAATGTCCTTCTCTCTTGGACGGTTTCGGGAAAACTTTAGGATTTCCGGACTTCCCATCCTCACCATCGGGCGATGCTCTTCTGCCTCCTGAAAAGCCCTGGCCGAAGGCTTGTTTGTGAATGTGTTCAACAATGCGAGGTCCCAAACATTTCATCACCGCTTCCAAGGCCTTATCTGGGGAAGAAGAGAAAGGCAGCACAGGGCTTTTGAACCAATTTCTTTGGCCTTGTTTTATTTTAAAGGCTGGGAGACCTCAGTTGAGATGAAACAAGGGTTGTTTTAGGAACACAGGCAATTAAATCTAAACAATGTTCTTAACATCGAGGGAACAAAACATTTTTGGAATGAACATAAATTGTATTAAAGATTGGGGGGGGGGGGGACAACCCGCAAATCCCTACTCTTCCGCCCCCAAAGGTTTTTATTTTTTATTGCAAATTTTTACATAATTTATGAACAAAGTGTTGTCCAGATCTTTTCTTTCCCATCCTCTCATATACATAATCCATTTTACATATCTGTTTTCAATTTCAGCCATCTTACTCGCGTTCCATATTTTTTATCTTAAACTTATTTCTTAATACATAAACAATATCACTAATCGCTCTTAATTTCTAATCTCTCTAACATCAACTCCATCGCTAAATATGTTCTTGAATTCCCCATCCCATTCTTTAACATTTCATCTTTATCTCTTCTTTTAAATTATCTTCAAAGTTAAACCAAACTGCCATTTCACATTTAATCTCTTGGTCTATTTTGCTGTAAGCAACATACATCATCACAGTCGATTTTTACATGAAGAACATTTAACTTAATTAATTAAGGGGAACGAGCTCCCCGTGGAGATTCGAACCCTCACCACCCTCCAGGCCTTCCACAAAGCCCTTAAAACCTGGCTGTTCCGACAGGCCTGGGGCTAAAGAGCTGTTGCCCCCTCCCTCGAATGGTATGGTTGTTGTGTGCTTTTAAATTGTGTATTGTTTTGTTTGTCTTTTTATCCCTTATCTGTATCCCCTTCCCTGACTTGGATTGTGAGCCGCCCTGAGTCCCTTTCGGGGGAAAGGGCGGCATATAAATGCAATAAATTCAATTCAATTCAATTGTCTACAATTAATAATGTTGGTATAATTACCTTACATCTTAATTAACTATCCGCCATTAATAATATTAATACAATTCCCTTTAATCTCCTAGTATGTACCTTATTTCCCTAGCTCCTCCTCTTTAACCATTTTCTCTTGGTCTTTCAAAGATTCCACTTCTTATTAATTTTCTTCTTTTAATCCATTCTTAGCTTCTTTTTGCACCTTTTTTCTTTTTATAATTATTGTATCTTTTCTTCTGAACCCTTTTTCTCACTTTTAATTTTATTGTTCAGGTAGTTTCCCCCAGGGTGTTTCCTAGTCTCTTCCCAGTATTTCCCCCTTTGCTGTTTGATTGGTTCTTTTGGGGGGGGGACACTCCCCCGTCTACCCCTTTTGTGCCACTGTAATTCCCAGTGAAATCATCTGTTGTTGTTTTTTACTTTCAGTTCCTTTTTCTTCTTATTATTTTCTTGTTATTCATTTATGCTCTCTTTTACCCCCTCCTCTCCTGTTTCCTGATCTGTGTGCTCCAGCCGGATTTCTGACTTTTTATTGCCTTTTAAAGTTTCACACACATTTTTTAAAATCTCAAATAATTCATCATACATCCAAGGCTCCATATTGCCAATTTAACAAATGTAACAACATTTTTAAGACTTTGGGGTTATATAACATTTAATTAGAATTTAAAGTCCATACAATCTTTTTTTTAAAATTTTGTTTCCAATTCTAATGTCCAATTCTAATATTAGTCCAATCCAAGTTGAAAATTTATTATCTTCCACGGACAGGAAATCCACCGAGCAATGTAGAAAAACAAACACTCCTTAGCAATTCTCACAGTTCCAAATTATCTTTTCCGGTACAAGTTTCACAGCTGCACTTCCCTTTTATCTTTCACAAAGTATTGTAGTACTCTCTTCCTACTTGTGAGATGGCTCTCTCAAATCCGCAATACACTGAAACCAACTGATTGTCAAAACTGTCAAAAACACTTTAGATCCACATAAAAAGAAAAAAAAATTCCCTGGGTTCTTTCCTTTTATTATTTTTAGTTTCTCCAAATCCAATAATAAAAGCGAGAATCTTCTTGGGCTTCAGTATTTTAGCCTCCGCTTTATCCTTCTTCCTCCATGGTATTTCCAAAAGGCCACCAGTTCAGCTCCAGGACTCTTTTTAAGTCCAAATTCAAAGTTTTCTTTTACTGTGAGTTGGCCAATCACTCACCCGGTTCAAGCACTCGGTTCCAACAATGCTCCTACTCAAAAACTTAAGTCCGGTTACACCAGCTTCAGAGCGGTCACTTGGAAATGGCTGCCGCCCCCATTGTCAGTCCGAAGAATTTTCTCTGACCTACCGAGGAACTTTACGGTTCCTCTTGGTCGTCCGAGATGCCTCCCCTTCTTTCCCGTCCCTACAGAATGGTTCTTCTGAAGACCACCCAACCTCGGTTTGTCCGGCTGAATTTTTGTGGAGCTCGTCGGAGCCCACTATTTTTCCAGCAGGCCTCGCCATGATGCTTCCGGTTTCTCCCTACTCTCTGAGAAGGGGTCATTGTGAAGGATCTGGAACATGCCCAATTTGGAAAAAAAATGTGTGGGAAGGGAGGATGTAAGGAGACAGACAGTCCCACACATAACATGGCCCAGGGGTGTTCAACCAAGGCAAGACCCATGGACTTCAACCCCCAGAATTCCCCAGCCAGAGCATAACCAGCAGTGTGCACAGCAGCCTACTGGGAGCCACTGCAGCCCATGAACTATGGGGGGGGGGGGGGAATACCCACACCCCTGCCTTTGTGGACTCCCATGTAGCTTCTAAGTGATCTTCAAGAGAAGCTCTGCGTGCAGCTTACCAATGAAGGAGAGTATTTGTAACTCAGCACTGAAATGAGGGGTCCTTGGTGCTCTCTCAGCTTGGTTTTTTTCTTGCAGACATTTCATGACCCAACCAGGGAACGTCATCAGTGCCACTGATGAATGATGAAGCCACTGAGGAAGAATACACCGATGATGTTCCCTGGTTGGGTCATGAAACGTCTGCAAGAAGCAACCAAATTCAAGAAGAACCCACATTCAGCTTATTGCAGTAAGCCAAGCAAGAGGTGTATAAGGCAAGAGTTAACTCCGTTTCCTCCTTGGCCCAAATAGTTGAGTAAAAATTGAGGGATTCCAACTTGTTTGTCTACTTCCATTTACTGCCATGGTTCCGAGTCATGATCCCAACCAAGTCAGAACTCTGAGACCGGAACTCTTCTCAAAGATTCTCTTTATTGGGTATAATATCATATCAGAACCTTCAAATGTGAACCCAACTCGATCAAACCGGTTTTATACAAGGGAGACAAATGAGAAGTAATGTAAGACAAATTGTTAATATACTGGAATACTTGGGAAAGAATAATCAAATCCCTCCAGCGCTTATATTTTTGGATGCCGAGAAAGCCTTTGATCGAGTGAACTGGCAATTTTTAATGAAAATAATTCAAAAGATGCAAATAAGTGAGTACTTTTTACAATCAATTAAAGCAATATATCAGGAACAAACAGCACAAATCATAGTCAATGGAAGTTTAACAGACACATTTAAAATCAAGAAAGGTACAAGACAGGGTTGCCCCATATCCCCATTATTGTTTATTATAACCCTGGAATTATTGTTGAATAAAATATGGGGATCAGATGATTTACAGGGAATCAAGATTAGGCATCAAGAATATAGATTACGTGCATTTGCGGACAATTTGGTTATAACATTAACCCAACCACAGGAATCTAGCAAGGTTTTAATGAATATGATTAATCAATATGGCCAAGTATCTGGATTAAAAATAAATTTAGGGAAAACAAAGATGCTAGTTAAAAATATGAACACTAATCAAAGGGAAGAATTAGAAGGAATGACAGGATGTGAAATAGTTAAAAAGGTTAAATATCTAGGAATCTACATCTCAACCTCAAATGGGAAACTATATAAGTATAATTATGAGCCACTATGGTGTAGCATACAGACAGAGATGAAAAATTGGGAAAAAATTACAATTATCCTTGTTGGGAAGAATAGCAGCAGTGAAAATGAACGTTTTGCCTAAATTTTTATTTCTTTTTCAAATGATACCAATACTTAAAAAAGACCTAAATCTGCTAGAATGGCAGAAGGGCATTAACATATTTGTTTGGGCAAGGAAGAACCCGAGAATAAAACTAAAAATAATGCAAGCCCAAAATCTGAGAGGGAACTTTTATAAGATGTTTTATAGATGGCATTTAGATCCTAAAAAACTGGCTTGCATGTATCCGAATTTACAACCTAAATGCTGGAGATGCGACTGTGTTGATGCTACATATTACCATATATGGTAGACTTGTAAAAAGGTTAAAGCATTTTGGATAAAAATATGGTGGATTATGCAAAATGTTTTTTAAAAAAAGGATAAAGTTTACCCCTCAGTTATTCCTGTTAGATATAATTACTGACTTTACAGTGGTAGAGACTAACTTGATTTTGCATTTAATAACTGCTGGTGGCGCAAGACTGGAAGAAGGAAGATTTGCCTACTATTCAAGAATGGACATTAAAAGTAACAAACCTAGCAGAGATGGCTAAAATATCAGCATATCTCAAGGACCACTCAAATGAGAGATAGAAACTGGAGTGGAGACAATGGATTGACTATACTCAAAATAAATATGGGACTAAGAAATTCCAGATAGTTTATGGCTGAAGAAACAAGGAATGATATAATCTGTTTAGAGTTAGCCTAGCAAAGAGGAGTTAAAGTTCAAATGAAAGATGATACTAACTTTTCTTTTTTAAGTTTATCTTAGAATATCTTTGTTAAAGATTTATACCCTGTATTGGTTCTGGGAAGTGGGGGGGGGGGAGGTTGGGGGGGTGGCGGAGTTTGGGTCGGGAGGGCAGGGGGGGGGGGAGGAAAACATTTGTCAAAGTTTTTTTTCCCTAAAATTTTCAATAAAAAAAAAAGTGACTCCTAAATATTTCCCGTGGTTGAGCATAATTAAAAAAGTAAGAGATTCCCTGCCCCCAAGGATCACAGATCGCATTGCTGGGTAATTGGCTGGGTCTTCAGGCACTCCCCTCCTTTCTTGCTCAGCACTTGTTGAGATGACCTTGGCTCTACCAGCCTCTCTGCCTGTGTTGTGTCTAGCACATCGTAGAATAGCATTCCAAATCTCCTCTCTTCCCCAACTCTGTGGCAGCTGAGAAAGGAAAACAAAAATGCCTCGGCCAGAGTCCTTTTAAAAGTTGGCACCCTGTTTTAGTATGCAAACTGATTTGTTTTTTTTTTAAATGAATGCTCTAAACGTCTGCAGTGAAAATGACTCCCAGCGAGTGTCCCTAAACCTCTTAAGATTTAGTCCAGCCTCTGGTCCAATTCAAAAGGGGAGACATCTGACTGGCTGGAGGCAAGGAAGCCTCTATAAACCACCAGCTTACCTGGAGATCGAATATATCGTCTGGACGCCCTCTCTCTGCTGGAAGACCTTCGGAACGTCGAAATGGGGTTATAAGGTCGCCACGGAGACCTTGACCTGTGTCTGAAATTAGGCTGCGGCCGTGGACTTCGACTCCTTTGCCTGATTGACCGGTGCCTGGGACTCCTGGATCGGGACCGAGTCCGTCGTCTGGCATGCCCAGAACTGGAGCGTCTCGAACGCCTGGGACTAATGCTGGCAGAACGCCGCCTGGGTGTGCTGTCCTCATTTCTGTCGCCCTCTCGCCTGTGGACAAAGAAAGATATGCATCACCTGATGGTTCTAGTTTAACCTGAAGCTACCCTAATACAGGGAGTCCTCACTTAACACCTATCCATTCAACGACCACTTTAAATTATGTCAGTGTTGAATAACAAAACACAAGGACCTTGGAGGTCTTCTAGTCCAACCCTCTGCTCAGGCAGGAAACCCTATACCCGTGATGGCGAACCTTTTTTGGCTCCCATGCCAAAAGTGGGGGAAGTGTAGGGAGGGTCGCGCGCAGGGATGTCACACCCATAATTCTATGTGTGCCCCCTCCCCTGCTTTTGGTGCAGTTTTTTTGCCCTCCCCAGGCTCCAGAGGCTTTCTAGGAGCCTGGGGAGGGTGGAAACCCTAACCCTGTGAGTGGACGGCAAATGTAAATTTTCCAAACAAATAAACAAACACTATCACATCCCAAGAAAACATCACGTAAGCTACCTTTTTGCTGATGAATGGGATTCTGGATTCCAGTCAGGATATCTATTTCAAAAAAAAAAAAAAAAAAGCAAAAAACTATTAATACAAGAATCCTGGAAGCTTCAACATTGTTTTCAAAATGTATTACCTTGTCCCCATTTCCCCCCTTTGCCTAGCTGTGTTTCCTACAATGTTCTCGCTGCATGCATGCATGCTGAGCTTCAGAAAGCTGCAACTGCTGTTCCTAACTATTTACCCAGATCCTATACAACTGTTCAATGCTAGGTTCAGAATTTGAACTCATTCTTATTTACTGGTCTGACAGTTACAGGTCAGTATTTTGGCAAACCCCATACATCCACATTTTGCAAGGTTTGATTTAACTTCACAATACTTTTCTACTGACATAAGCATCTGGCCTGTCCGTGAACCCCCGGCTGATTTACATGTTGGCTACACTTAGTATGTGAAAATCCTGTTTTGATTTCTCCCATCTTTCTATGGCCATGAATTATCCCAAACACTGCAGAGCAGGGGTGTCCAACCTTGGCAACTTTAAGACTTGTGGACTTCAACTCCCAGCTCTGCTGGCTGAGGAACTCTGGGAGTTGAAATCCACAAGTCTTAAAGTTGCCAAGGCTGGAGGCCCCACTACAGAGGAATCCTCCTTGCTTGGGGTCATAATGTCCCATTGATCACGTGGCACAACTGCCCAAAGAATGAAACAAGCCAGATAATGCTGCAAATGTTCCGATGGATTTCATTCAAAAATAGAGCAGGAGCAATGATATAAAAGCTTCACTATATAAATTATAGTTTGCTTAATTCACGTATTAACTGAAGTGTTCGTGTTAAAAAAGATGGGGGCCCAGGGCACCCACAATTTAGAGAAATCAAATAAAAGCTCTTACTGTTGGCGTAGCTGGCGGCAGCTTTCAAGGTGTGTGGAAGAATTCTGATGCTGAAGCCAATCCTATAGAGAACAAGCAGCCAGGAGTCAGGATTAAACGATGGACTGGGGAAATCGCCAATTAATACCTTTACACCCCACCTTCGTTCCAAGAAGATACAATGAATAGATCTGTTCACCCCCCTCCACCAATTATCTTCAAAGGAACCCTGCGACTCATGCTCAGTAGTTTCTCCAAGATTCAGGAATTCTCATTTCTTCTGAGAAGGTGGGGAGGCAAAGATACCCATGTTGGAAAACCCATCCTATCCGCCTTGGCATTCCCTGCTGGTTTCAGCCTGCCAAGCATACCACAACTCAACCACATGCTGCAGAGGAAAGCGCCCTGGTGGTTTGACAAATGCATAACCTGCAATTTTATGCAGGCTGAAAAGAAATCAATGTATTAATAGAAACGCTGCAATTGCCAGAGGGAGGGGGGGAAGAGAGGAGAGGGGGAGGGAGAACAGGCACTGCTGTCCTCAGAATGAATTCTGGTCCTCTGGATAGCAGCAGCAATGCCTGGGGCTTCACAGCTGGAACAGAACTACAGGATGACTGGAAAAGTGGGGGAAATGTGGTTATTTCGAACAAACCGATGTCTTTTGGGCTACTAGGAGCACCCTATCTTGATCTGTGAAGCGCCCAGGAAACATTAGTTTCCAAGTTCCATCCTGACTATAACCAATTATTATCAATTCATCCAAATCACAAGATTTTGTGTCACAAACCTCCAGACAAAGTCCTCCTTTCTGATTTCCCCAGAACTATGGCATTTCCTTTCTGGGATCACATCCCAGAAAGGACATCCCATTTCAAGTGGCATCTCCTACCCAAATGGCGTTTATTATGAGCATCATTTCTTTTAAAAAAAGAAAGCCTCAAAAACATGCTTTGCAGGCTACCTCTTTTAAATAAACGAGACATATGATGCCCTCTTAAAATAAGCAGCAGCTTCTACCTGAATGTGGGAGAGCCAAAATAAAACCGGTAAATTCATATTGCCATTTTGGCACAGAGACCAAACAAAACATGTAGAAAGGAACTCGGGCTCTACTAGCTGTGTTTAAGACCAACAAGAACAACAAGCCACTTTCACACTCAAAGCTGACATATTCCCAACTCAATGAGCTCCAAAGAAACCTACATTAGATTTGCACCTGGTTTATTCCCAAAGATTTTGAAAGCTTTGTACTTTTGGATTAGCAGTGGGGTCTGTTTTGTAAAATCCATGCTTGTGGAAGAATTGAGCACTAACCCTGAACCTCACTGACAAATGTAAGCACATTATTAAGCCACTAAACCCAGTCGATTTACTTCAGATTATCTGAGCCCAGCCCGACACTATAAAATACATTGTACTTCAATGTATGTAGAGTTTAGGATTTGAATATCTGATAACATTTAACATGTTAAGAGTGCATCTGGCACTCTGGCTGATGAAAACGACCATCCTAGGCTGCCGAGATACTCAACTTTATATGCTGCATGTACAAATTAAAGACAAAATAAGAACTAGTGACTATGTCTATCAAATGTTTTTTAAGAATTATTTGACTCATCCTTCCAAGGTCAGTAAAACAAGGACCCAGATTGTTGGGGGGACAAGATGCTGACTCTGTAAAGTGCTTAGAGGAGGCTGTAAAGCACCGTAAAACGGTATGTAAGTCTGGGTGCTTTGGCTATTATTAAGAGGCTGAAAACACAAATTTAGAAAGAAAAACTAGAACTAAGCTTGGATTTGTCCTGTTTTGTCTAAAGAAACGGCACTATTACATTCTATTTTATTATGGTCATGTGCCAAAAATACATTCTCTTTAGTTCCTGTTTTATCCACCCCTTGAACTGCCAAGCAATGAAAAATATTGAGCCTTAATAGTGTGTTTTTTTTTTTAATGTAGCTATGCCGGAGGGCCTTGTGGAATGATATTTTACTATTATGTGTTAAGATTTATAGCTAAATGTTAAAAACTTTAACCCCAACTGCCATTTTCCTAAGCTACAGAGGTCCATGTGTCTCAACCCTCCTTCTTTTACATATCCTCCAGCTTTTTTATTCTTTTTCAATGGCGTGGGATTTCCGGAACCCTACACAGTGTTTGGTATGTGCACCTACCACAGATTTTCATACCAGGATTGTTGGGCACATTAAAATAATTTGCTTAACGAAGAACCAACACAGTAGACAGACAAACATAGGAAGATAACATTTATGTACACATTGGGATCAGTGTGTCACTGCTGTACTAAAAAGTCTCCGAGATTGGTCCAGAACATTTTAGAAGCGTATGCAAAATTACTGAAATCAGAAAATAGACAGCTCAAGACCCGCCAAATCTGAACAGATTCCAGGTGTGACCAAGATGCTCAGGATTTAACCTGGTGGAGTAAATCTTCAAATTGCTAAAACAAGTGAGCTCTAAGGCGTCATTCTCCAGACAATCTAAAATGTGTTAGGATTTCAGCTGCCATCCTCTCAAATCAAGATCTCCAAGTTTATGCTCTTTAAATAGAAGTCTAGGCATTAGCCTGGGAAGTAGCATTTTGTATTTAAACCTTGTATGGCTTAAATGGGGTAGTGTGCTGAATAAGACAAAGGGGGGGGGGAGTATGCAATCCAACAGTTTGGACAAAGCTAGTTAAATATCTAACTATTGCTGCCGCTCTTCTTTAGGAACAGACAGTAATTGAAAGACATTAGAATCAGATACTCGTCCTAACTTCCAGACATTTTAAAATGAATATAATGCATACTTGTATAAATATCCCTAAACTGACCTCCAACAGAGAGATAATATGTTCTGTACAAATTATGTAATCTGACCGAGGGGGGGGGGAGTTGACTCACCTTCAAATGTCTACATTCTACATTACATAGAGAACACATATGTGGAAATATTCTCGGAGACGCAGCATAATAATCATTCATCATTGACGGAGTTGGCAGCCTCTTCATTTTCTGGGCATCCATCTTGGGAAAAACCGGGAGCCAAGAGGCCTTCACGACCCCAAATGGAGACTTTATAGGCCCTTCCATCTCCTTCCGGAAAGGTTTCTGAGCAGGGGGGTTAGGTTCGGGGGGAGCACTGGGGCTCGGTCTGGATTCCTCATGAACCCTCCCACGGCGGTTGACACCGCCAACCATTTCAGGTGCAAAAGGAGGAGGGTGAGAAGTTGGCGGCGCCTGGTTCATAGGTGACATCATGGGCCGAGCTACCGGCGGGGGAGGCAAAGCTTGCCGGACAGGTGGGGCTGCAGGCCGAGGTAGAGGCGGTGGTGCCACAGTCGGCATGATGGCCTGGGCTGCCGGGGCTACCCCAGTTCCTGTGGAAGGGGTGCACAACCCAGACATCTTGTTAGGCGAGTCCATGGGGAAAAAAGAGGGGGAGTTCGGTGTGCTTCTTTGGAATCCCATCTGGCGGATTAATTCTTCAACGGCATTCATCTGTTTGCTGGTTATGCCGGCTGGCGGAGTCTGCTGGGTCTGGAACCCTTTCAGGGTGTCCTTAGGGGTGCTCTCAGCCCCATAGACCTTCACCTCCAGGGGACCTTCATCGTATCTGTACTTGCTCTCGTGCCCGTAGTCGATGACTTTGCCCTTGACCATGGAGCTGCGGCCATCCTCACTGCGGAAGTTCTCCTCGCTGCTCTGATGAGACAAGCTTGGCCCCTGATTACCCATTTTCCTCATGCGGATGTCCCTTAAAATCACAGGCATGTTTTCGGGGGTCAGCTGATCGTCTGGATAACGACTAAGCTCTTCCAGGTCTTCGTTGGACAATCCGAAGCTTGCCAAGATACTTGAGGCGCTCTCGTTGGTATAGCGGCTTTGAACAGTTGGGGGATAGTCTGTCATCCTTCCCGGGATGGGCTGACTCTGGCTATTATTTCCAATGGGAAACGGATTGTCCCAACGAGAACCGCATCCTTCCATCTTTTGCTGCTGCTGCTGCTGCTGCTGCTGTTGGTGCTGTTGTGGTGGTTGGTGGTGCTGCTGCTGCTGTTGGTGGTGCTGTTGTGGTTGGTGGTGCTGCTGCTGTTGGTGCAGTTGGTGGTGCTGCTGCTGGTGGTGCGGTTGGTGGTGCTGCTGCTCCATGGTCATTCTCTCTCCCGCTTGCCTTGCATCCATTCTGTGTGGAGGCCCCTGAACGTTTGGCCTTGGAAATCCTGCCCTCATTTCTGATCCCATGAACCTTTGGTTCTGCATTCCATCAGAATTAGGTGGGAGCTGCCTCTGAAGACCACCTGGTCCAGGTCCCGGCCTGTGAAAAGGCCCACGCGGGATTGGATCAGGCATCATAGGTCCCCTCGGCCTTGGCGGCATGTTTCCTCTAGGGTTAAACATGGCTAGTTTCAGGAAGGCCTCATTTAACAAAGGAGAGGAGGCTACAGAATAGTTGGAAGCAAGTGAGTTCGACTGATGAAGAGCCAACTGGGTCTTAATCTGAGCCAACAGTAAAGGAGGCAGGCCCAACAGAAAGGGGCTGACAATGGCAAGGTTCAGAGAATTCACAAGAGGTGCAACATTTTCCAAGAACACCATAAAGCTGAAAGTTAAAACACACAAAAGTTAATTATTTATTTTTTAATCTACTTTTTAAAGCGGTTTTACTGCTTTTAAGCATATTGTTGGGAAACTTTGTTTCCTTCAAAAAAAATTATTCATTCGGCAAAGTGGTTGCTTTCAGCAATTCCTGATTTGTTTACTTCTGCACTACGTACTTAAAAGTCTAAAGCTGGGTTCACACATCACAGAAACAAAATTTGTGGGCTAAAGCCCAGGGGTTGAATTCACATGACTAGTTAAGCCAAACCAAATAGGAGACATTGCAGCCACCCAGAGTCGCTTAAGATGGGAGACATATAATAAATAAACCAGCTAATACAGCCTAAAAGTCTTCATATTCAATTCAATTGAACAAAAGGTTTCAAGTGTTGCAACTTTGGTTAGTTTATTATATTCTTTCTGAATATATAGAACATTTTTTTACAATCTCATTAAAAAAAAATCGTGATACAAAAGTGTGCATATAATTGAACTTTCAATCTTCTGCATTTACTGGAAAATTATACATACAGAATTCAGTACATATGCACTAAACAACGCAGGCAGCATCAACTGAACCTTTCGGCATGACAGCAGCGGTATTCAAGCAACGGTAAGCACAGAACTATCATTCAATCATGTTATTAATTACCTGGCGGGCATTCTGAAAAAGAAAACATTTCGTGAGAGTTACTTTCCTTTTGTCGTACTGTGTTTTGTACTGAACTGGGGAAATACAGCAATACACTGAAAGTGGACACAGCAAGGAAGGGAAGCAAAGGGTTTGTTCCCATTTATGCGCCTTCTATTCTGGCATGCTTTGCTCCCCAGCAACCACCACAGTGGTTGATGGCTCAGCAGTACTGGGGAGAATTCCGCCCCCCTCCATTCTGAGATAATGCTGCAAAAAAGACACCAGCATACTGGGGGACCACTTTCCTTTCGTTCGCTGGTTTCTGGACTCTCTGATCAGCCCCGGACAGTCACTGCTACGCTTCCACCTGAAAGTCCTATGGCAGCAGCCAAACTGAAGACACCAGTTCAGCCAGAGTTATGCTGGAGGCCAATGGCTCAAGAGTAACCCTGGTTCTTGTGAACCTGAAATGGCCAAGACGGAGGCAGGCAACATAATTGCTGCTCTCTCCAAAAAGCCACAGCTAAGCAGATCACCGCTCTTTAGAAGACTATCTGGGGTACTGTTGTTGTCTAACCGTTTATTTCACTATTACAATATAATGTAATATATATCATATATGCTCTGGGTACAAGGTACTCTCTCAATTTAACAGACTGGGGCAAGAGGTGCTCAAGAAATCTGAATGCACGTAATTGATTTAATCTGTCCTCTATATCAATGTCCATAGCTTGCATAAATTAGGTCGACTATCTGGACTGCCAATAAAGGACAATATGTGTAGCTCAGGGTTGAAATGTGGGGTCCTTGGTGCTCTCTGAGCTTGTTTTCTTGCAGGCTTTTCATTGCCCTAACTAGGTAACATCATCAGTGCTAGTAAGGAGTGCACTGTCATTCCTCAACACCTGATGGGGAAGCTGACCCTGTTGGGCCCGAACACCTCCCTCTGTGACTGGATCCTGGACTTTTTGACTGGAAGACCTCAGACTGTCTGGATCATGAACAACACTTCTAACACCATCATACTGAGCACTGGAGCCCCTCAGGGCTGTGTGCTCAGTCCCCTGCTGACACACGACTGTGTAGCTCAAATCACATCATAAAGTTCGCTGATGACACGACCATGGTGGGTCTTATCAGCAAGGACATGAGACAGCATAGAGAGAGAAGTTAACGAACTGGTGTAAAGCCAACAACCTGTCTCTGAATGTAGACGAAACAAGAGAGATGGTTGTTGACTTCAGGAGGACACAACACGACTGCTTCCCGCTGAACCTCAATGGCTCCTCCGTGGAGATCGTAGAGAGCACCAAATTCCTTGGTGTTCACCTGGCAGAGAATCTCACCTGGTCCCTCAACACCGGTTCCATAACAAGGAAGGCCCAGCAGCGCCTTTACTTGCGTAGGAAACTGAGGAATGCACAGCTTTCACCACACATCCTCACAACCTTCTACAGAGGGACCATCGAGAGCACCCTGAGCAGCTGCATCACCACCTGGTGGGAATTGCACCATTTTGGATCGCAAGACCATACAGTGAATAGTGAGGACGGCAGAGAAGATCATCCGGGTTGTTCTTCCCTCTGTCATGGACATATACACCACACGCTGCATCCATAAAGCCAGAAACATTGTGGCTGACCACACACCCCCTTCATACATGCTCTTTACTTTCCTGTCATCTGGAAAAAGGTACAGAAGCATTCGGGCCTGCACAAACAGGCTGTGTAACAGTTTCTTTCCACAAGCCATCAGACTCATCAACGCAAAGAAACTGGAACCATAAATACTTGTGTATTTAGCTTGTGTATTTCTTTTTTGTGTATTTAGCTTGTGTATTTCCTTTTTTGTGTATTTGGCTTGTGTATTTTTTAACTTGTGTATTTTCTCTCTAAGTTTTTAGATTTAGAGCTATATGTAGTTCTGTGTTCTGCTTTTTATTTTTCATCTATGTTGTCTGATGTAGCACCTTGGTCCTGGGGAAACGCTGTTTCGTTTCACTGTGTACTGTACTGTACATTGTTGGAATGACAAATAAAACCTACTTGACTTGTTTGCTGTCAGTTCATTTTCTGGTGACTTGCTTGTCTGTGGGGGTGGGGTGGTCTTAAGAGATTCCTTGGTTGGGCTGTTTACGGAGGTCTTTTGGGCAGTTTCTTGTCTGGTCTGCTTTGGAAAGAACAGATTTTCACCCTAAGTTCAAAGTAAATTTTCTCTGAGGTCCAGAGAATTGAGGTTTTACTGCACTTGTCAAGATGATTAAAAACCAAACATTTGTTGTGTGAAACAGAGTTAGCAACTGGGTTACAACTTGAAAAAAAAATGGGATCACATTGAGCACAAAATAATAACATTAAAAAAGACTAATAAGAAAAAAAACCATTTACCCTCGGTCCACAATCACATAGACTTGGGGAGCAGTTCCAGAGGTCTGGGCTCATCCCACCTCTGGTCTAAATGCTCAACACTCAAAAGCACAGGAAGGTTTGTACAGATGCATTCAGTGCTTTAAATAACCTTACTACTGCAAAACATTCAGAGCCTTAAATGTCAGCTTCGGTGTTTGACACCAATACAATTACTGCAAGATGACCGTGGTATTTTGCCCCAGAGGTATACGGGTAGCTCTATTTTGAGACTTCCATGCTGCCTTAAGGATGCAGCAAGGATGTGGAGCAGGACAAAAATCTGGAAGGACTTGGGCTATTTGTGCCAAAGTCTTGGTCTGTCTTTGAATCAAATGTTGTGTTTTCCCAAGATTGTGCACCTGGAGTCAAGGCCCCGACTCCTTATAAGGGGTTGACAGTAGATCATTTCAGCTTCTGTGAGCTCCAAACCCCTTTCAGCCCACATCCCATCACCACCCCCACAAAACAGCATAGGTAGCAATTTAGAGTAATCCACTCTAAATGCAGTTCAGTTGCTCATAGGATTCAGCTCTGGCTATCAAGCTGGGTTTTTTTTTTTTAAGCAACTGAGCTTCATTCAGAACTATTTGCAAACCGTATCAGGATCTACATTCTTACAAGCCAAGCCAACTTTTCCCTGCCTCCACCCCCACCCCCTTTCCTTCTGCAACAGGCAGCAATGTCAGGTGTTCAGTAAGAGTTTGTTGGATTTCAATACAGCTCTGCGAAATAAATATTCTCCAAAAATAAGAGACAAGTACAGAACATTGACTTGTGCAAAAACATGCTGCAACTTTGATGCATTTCATAAGCAGCTCACTAAAAAGCAATAGAAAAGGGGAAGAAAACAAACATTGGCTATTGAATCACATGTTCAATGGTGTGTGGTTGATACAGATTCAAAGATATTAGTTGTCTTCTTTACATAAGTCTTTAAACAACAAATTGGAATCGGTTCTTAGCTGGTTCCACAGAAACTCCATGAACCATGGGTTAGCAAGTTCCACCTAATGAGGAAAGAAAAGGCTTTGTGTTGCTTCTGACACCTTAACCGAGCTTTGTGGAATTCTCAGAATGCTGCATCCTATTGCCATACCTCCAAATATGTCCTGGCTCAGTTACTAGTGTGCTGTTAGCTACAGAATCAGAATAAGACCACTGGTCAGGTCAGGCACAAACACAATAGAGAGCCCCCCCCCTCCCCATTTTTAATTCCCCAAGCAGAAGTGGCAAGTACAATGATAATGGTCTCTGCACCTTCTATTTGAAGCGACCGATTAAGAAGAGATTGGACAACCATTTGTCTGAAATGATAGGGTCTCCTGCTTGAACAGGGGGTTGGACTAGAAGACCACTAAGGTTTCTTCCAACTGTTATTCTCTCTTATTAACTGAAAACCAGCAAGCCACAGGCTGCTTTGGATTGCTCAGTTATTTTCCTGGCATTTGCTCAAAAATCACCTGCAATTTCCTGTCAGACTACCCACCACCAGAAAAAAAAAGCCCAGGAGGAAATTGTGACAGCAAGACAGATCCTTGCTGATGGACGGACAGAAAGAAACCTAATGCAGTTATTGAGCCTGAAAGAAAAATGTACATTCATAGAATTATAGGACTGAAAGGGACCTTAGAGGTCTTCTAGTCCAACCCCCTACCCAAGGCAGGAGTCTTTATACCATCCTGGACAAATGTCCGATCTTTTCTTGAAAACCTCCAGGGATGGAGCAAGTCTGGAAGGCCTCGTATTGGTGGATTTGGGCGCTTTTTTTGAAATGTGGGTACAAAACAAGATGGAAAAAGTGCGGTCAGGACAGGAACCATAATGCAAGGGGGGAAATAAAAAAGTATCAGCCACAAGGCAGCTGTGCGTGTGTGTACACATACACCTGGTGTGAGAACAGCCTAAGAATTACATGGGTGGAGGAATCCTTCCCCCCCCCCAAAAGCAAAAGAATCTGCATTTTTACTCCAAAAAACCCCCATTGGGGACCCTGCTGCAGCTTCCCTCTCACCAAGACTTCTCTTGCTCACAATCTGCCCAAAAGCAAATTCTGAGAGTCACACACACACACACACAAACAGACCCAACCACAAAGCCTGGTGTAAACATATTGTGTATGCATGCAGGCTTTTTTGAGGGGAGGGGGGAGGAGAGATGGTACAACCCAGGACATCCTCTCAAAAAAAGAAAAGAAAAGAAAAGAAAAAGAAAAAGAAAAGGTCCTCTCTTTTGCCCTCAGGGTCCCAAGGCTCATTTTGACAGGAAAATGGGCTGCAAATAAATTCAATCAATAATAAAGGTAATAAATAAATAAATAAATAAACACAATGTATAAAAATAATAAAATGTAAAAGATAAATGTAATAAACTAATAACTAAATAACTGTAATAAATAACTAATAAATAACAATAAAATGTAACCAATAAATAATATAATAAACTAATAACTAAATAACTAATAAATAACAGTAATAAAATGTAACAAATAAATGTAATAAATGTAATAAATAACTAATAAATAACAGTAATAAAATATAACAAATAAATGTAATAAATGTAATAAATAACTAATAAATAACTAATAAATAACAGTAATAAAATGTAACAAATAAATGTAATAAACAACTAATAAATAACTAATAAATAACTAAATAACAGTAATAAAATGTAACAAATAAATGTAATGGGGTAACAAACTAATAACTAAATAACTAATAAATAACTAAATAACTAATAAATAACAGTAATAAAATATAACAAATAAATGTAATAAATGTAATAAATAACTAATAAAATATAACAAATAAATGTAATAAATGTAATAAATAACTAATAAATAACAGTAATAAAATGTAACAAATAAATGTAATAAGGGTAATAAACAACTAATAACTAAACTAATAAATAACTAAATAACTAATAAATAACAGTAATAAAATGTAACAAATAAATGTAATAAACAACTAAAATAAATAACTGTAATAAATAAATAACAGTAATAAAATGTAAAAAAATGAATGTAATAAATGTGAGGAAATAAATCTAATAAAATAAATAAGGGGGGTAAGAAGAAACGGCAGAGGCCACCCAGGGGAACGGAGGGAGGCCTGCAGCGCCTGGAGCCGCACCCGAAGGGCGCCGGGAACCCCATAAGCGAGCCGGGCGGCCCTGCCAGGGAGGCCTCCCGCCACCCCTCAGCCGCCGCCATTTTGCGGCCTTCGGGACCCCGCCGCCCTTCGCCCGGGACGGGCTAGGAGAGAGCGGGTGGGGAGGCGGGGGACAGACCGCAGGGCCTACCTCTTCTCTGCTCCCGGCCTCCCCTTCTCCGGCCGCCCGCCGAGGCCTCGCGTCGCCCGAGTCGCAGCAGCAGCAGCACCGCCGCCGGCCGCCTCACGAGGAACCGACGCCGCCTCAGCACCGCTGGGGCCGTCTGCGCAGGCGCGCCGCGCGTGCGGGGAGAAAGACGAAGCGGCCCCCGGCCGAGAGCGACGCCGCGCATGCGCCTCCTGCGGCAGCCCCCCCCACTAGAGCGCGAGACGAGCGGGGCGGGGCGCGCGGAGCGCCTGCGCAGTCGCTTTCCCCAATCCACGCACGGGACTCTGAGCCAGTGTTTCTCAACCTTGTCAACTTGAAGACGTCTGGACTTCAACTCCCAGAATTCCCCAGCCAGCATTCGCTGGCTGGGGAATTCTGGGAGTTGAAGTCCAGACGTCTTCAAGTTGACAAGGTTGAGAAACACTGCTCTAAGCCATTGTGCAAAGCCAGACCCGGTTCCTGCAGCCCTTCCTCACGTGCTTTGACCCGGAGAGTTAAAATATGGAGGATATAACGGTTGCAGGAGCTGGGTTTGGAGAGCCTTAGAGCAGGGGTTCCCCCAAACTTTTAAGACTTGTGTTCTGGGAGTTGAAATCCACAAGTCTTAAAAGTTGCTGGGTTTGAAGACCCGGCCTTAGAGAAAAGAAGGATTCGCTTAACAACTGTGGCAAGAAAAGTTGTAACAGGGGGCAAATGCCCATATATACACCCGAACTAAGGCTGTATTGTTTCTCCGTGTCATATAGGTGGGTACATGTATAATGTTATATTTATATTATGCTTACGTAGTGTATATTGGAGTGGTGACCCTTTCAGGGCGACAGACAACGAAATTTCATTTTAATAGCAAGAGCCGAGGTGGCGCAGTGGTTAGGGTGCAGCACTGCAGGCCACTTCAGCTGACTGCTATCTGCAGTTCGGCGGTTCTAATCTCACCGGCTCAGGGTTGACTCAGCCTTCCATCCTTCCGAGGTGGGTGAAATGAGGACCCGGATTGTTGTTGGGGGCGATATATGCTGACTCTGTAAACCGCTTAGAGAGGGCTGAAAACCCTATGAAGCGGTATATAAGTCTAACTGCTATTGCTATTGCTATAATACATGCAAAGTGACAATAAAGTTATATATTCAGAACTGACTTTACAACTGTCTCACTTAGCAATGGAAATTATGGGTTGAACTGTGGTCATACGTCGAGGACCCTCTGCAAATTAAACAGGTATTGCACCCATCGGTGGTGGGATTCAATTTTTTTTTACTACGGGTTCTGTGGGCGTGGCTTGGTGGGCGTGGCAGGGGAAGGTTACTGCAAAATCCCCATTTCCCCCTCCCGATCAGCTGGGACTCGGGAGGCAGAGAATAGATGGGGGCGGGGCCAGCCAGAGGTGGCATTTTGCCGGTTCTCCAAACTACTCAAAGTTTCCACTACCGGTTCTCCAGAACCTGCCAGAAGCTACTGAATTTCACCCCTGCCCTGAAGTGCTCTTTTTCAGCCCTGGAGAGCTATAGCAATAGCAGTTAGACTTATATACCGCTTCATAGGGCTTTCAGCCCTCTCTAAGCGGTTTACAGAGTCGGAATATCTCCCCCACAGTCCGGGTCCTCATTTCACCCACCTCGGAAGGATGGAAGGCTGAGTCAACCCTGAGCCGGTGAGATTAGAACCGCTGAACTGCAGATAACAGTCAGCTGAAGTGGCCTGCAGTGCTGCATTTAACCACTGCGCCACCTCGGCTCTTATCTATCTATCTATATCTATCATCTATCTATCTATGTATGTATGTATCTATCTATCATCCATCCATGCATTACATCTGTTTATCGTCCGTCCGTCTGTCTGTCTGTCTGTCTGTCTGTCTATCTATCTATCTATCTATCTATCTATCTATCTATCTATCTATCTATCTATCTATCTATCAATCTATCTATCTATCTAGCAATAGCAGTTAGGCTTTTATACCGCTTCATAGGGCTTCCAGCCCTCTCTAAACGGGTTACAGAGTCAGCATATCACCCCCACAGTCTGGGTCCTCATTTCACCCACCTCGGAAGGATGGAAGGCTGAGTCAACCTTGAGCCGGTGAGATTTGAACCGCCGAACTGCAGATAACAGTCAGCTGAAGTGGCCTTCAGTACTGCACCCTAACCACTGTGCCCTCAGAGAGAGGGAAAGGCTGTTAGAAAGCCGAGAAAGAGGCAGGGTGACCTCTGAGGATTAGCTGCATGGAGTTAATTCTCGCAGCCTGCTAAACGCCGAGTAACAAGAGACCTGGAGCAGCTGGGCCGAATGCAAAAGATGCCCTTCGCTCTTTCACCGCTCCGCACTCTTGCGCTAAATTCCTTTCCCATCTCCTGGATCTCTCGCCTCCCTTAACTTCTGGCCACGGGTTTTGCACCTGAAGGAGCAGGATGCTCGTGCAAACGTTCATTTGCAAGCTTACTCAGTGTTAACCATGTAATGAAAATGTTAAAAATGAGATGAAAATAGTGTTAGTAAAAAAAAAAACCTAGGAAGGCCACACCTGGACTGCGGCAATTTTGATTGATTGATTGATTACATTTCTATGCCGCCCTTTTCCCCGGAGGGGACTCAGGGCGGCTCACAATCCAAGTCAAGGGGGGGGGGGGTACAAATAAGGAAAAGAAAAAAGCACGAAACAAAACAGTACTACAATTTAAAAACACACAACAACCATACCATTCGAGAGGGGACGAAAGCTCATTAATTTTGGTCCCCAGGCTACAAAAAGCAAATGTTGAAACTCTGGAAAGAGTGCAGAGAAGAGTAACTGGGATGATTAAAGGCCTGGAGACTAAAACACACCAAATGTGGTTGCAGGATTTGGGTTTGGCCAATCTGGAGGAAAGAAAGACTGGGGGGGACACGAGAGCCGTCTTCTTCCAGGATTTGAGGGGTTGCCACAGAGAAGAGGGGGACAAGTTATTTTTCAAAGCATCAGGGCAAGAAACAATGGATGGAAGCTAACCCAGGAAGTTTAGTCTTTTGTGGTCCACAAAAAATATATTTGCATTTTCTATATTGCACTAAATACTATTTTATCTTTTTTCAAAATTCATATTAGTGGTCTGCGGGGTTTTAAATTATGAACTTAGTGGTCCCTGAGGTCCGAAAGGTTGGTGACCCCTCATCTAGTCCAATCCCCTGCTCAAGCAGGAGACCCTCTACGGTTGCAGAGGTAGACCCCGTCTCCGTGGTCAGGTGGCCGGCATGACTCAACACCCGAAGGTGCACAGAATGCTCTTCCCTTCCCACCAAAGTGGTTCCTGTTTCTCTACTTGCATTTTTAACGTGCTTTCGAGCTGCTAGGTTGGCAGAAGCTGGGACAAGTAACGGGAGCTCACTCTGTTATGCGGCGCTAGGGATTCGAACCGCTGAATTGCCTTTCTGATCGACAAGCTCAGCATCTTAGCCACTGAGCCACCGCGTCCCCTAAAATAAAGTAAAATAAAATAAAAAAATAAAAATAAAATAAAATAATAAAAAATAAAATAAAATAATAAAAAATAAAATAAAATAATAAAAAACAAAATAAAATAATAAAAAACAAAATAAAATAATAAAAACTAAAATAATAAAAAATAAAATAAAATAATAAAAAACAAAATAAAATAATAAAAAACAAAATAAAATAATAAAAAACAAAATAATAAAAAACAAAATAAAATAATAAAAAATAAACTAAAATAATAAAAAACCTAAAATAATAAAAAACCTAAAATAATAAAAAACAAACTAAAATTATAAAAAATAAACTAAAATAATAAAAATAAACTAAAATAAAAACAAATAATAAAAAATAAACTAAAATAATAAAAAATAAACTAAAATAATAAAAATAAACTAAAATAAAAACAAATAATAAAAAATAAACTAAAATAATAAAAAACAAAATAAAATAATAAAAAACAAAATAAAATAATAAAAACTAAAATAATAAAAAACAAAATAAAATAATAAAATAATAAAAAACAAAATAAAATAATAAAAAACAAAATAAAATAATAAAAAACAAAATAAAATAATGAAATGAAATGAAACCAGGAGGGGAGAGGGTGTCCCGTCCTCACAGCCACTTACCTCTTGGGGGGTTTCGGGGGGTCCTGCCAGGCCCTTGCCCCCTTGCATCTTCCCATGGGGAGCCTCGTGGGCATCCGGACCTCCAGCTGCCTGGGGGGAGGGCGGTCACTCCCAGGGCTCCCCTCCCAGCCGTTCTGCCCACGGGTGGGCGAGAGAGAACCTGGCAGAAGCGAGAGGGGCTCGATGTGAGACCGAGACCCCCTGGCTAAGCAGCTGGGCTGTTGGGGAAGGGAAAGGCGGAGGAGGCCCTCATTCCCAAAGGACCCAGGACTCCCTGACCTTCATCCTCCCAGCCAGATCCGAGCCCCCACCGGATTCCTCCAGCCTCCCTCCCTTCCCGGCCGGGTGCTTCTCTTGGGGACTTGAGTGACAGCCGAGGAGGGGACAGGAAGATGACACCTCGGTCACCACCCCTCTCATGGGACTGGCGGCACCCCCTGGCATCTCTTTAGCTTTCCCCGCTCAGGCAAGGTGCCAAGGCCCGGTGGCCGGGCGCTCACGTCCAGCTGGCTAGCTCAGAGGCGGGGACGGGGTCCGGCCAGATGAAGACACCTGGTTCGGGGGGAGTCAGAGCTGCTTTCAGAGCCGATTCGGACCACCAGGTGGCGCCCTTGTTCTGCTCCTCCAACCCAGAGTCTGGTCATTGACTTACGACCAGACCTGATCTCCAAACCTCTGTTGCTAAGTGAAACCATGTGACTCTGGCTTCCCCCCGGATTCTCCTCGCCTGAAGGTCACCGAAGGGCATCGCGCGACCTTCCTGGGGCACAGCGACCGTCATAAATACGAGTCAGTTGCCGAGCTTCTGAAGTTCGATCACGTGACTTGGTGGGGGGGTTCGCAAGGGTCGTAAGTGTGGAAAATGGTTATAAGTCACTCTTTTCAGTGCCGTGGTAAATCTGAACAGTTTACTAAATGAACTGTTGTAAGTTGGGGACCGCCTCTGCTTTCAGAGAGTCCGTTGAACGTCCCTTCAACGGCCAAAGCAATTTAGCCAGCAGCCAAAACGTGGTTTTGACGTGGTTTGGTTACCTGCTTTCCAAAGTCCTGTTAACCACTAAGCCACAAGGTTCTCCTCCTTTATCAGCTGAGCCAGGGAAATAGGTATATATTTAGTGTCACAATCCCTGGGATGCCCAAATATGGGAGGAAGCCTACTGCTTCCATCATCTGTCTATCGGCTCGTCACAAGAGACCATCCAGACAGAAACCCAATATTTTACTGTTGCCTTTGTTACATTTGTGTTGTATTTGTGCTGATAAATAAATAAAGGGAGACTAGTATAGATCTATTTCAAGCTATTTAGCTCTCATCAGCTAGCCATACCCTTACTGGGATTCGAACCTGGGCTGTATTACATCTTAGGCAGATGTGTTAACCACTAAGCCACAAGGTTCTCCTCCTTTATCAGCTGAGCCAGGGAAATAGGTATGTATTTAGTGTCACAACCCCTGGGATGCCCCAAATATGGGAGGAAGCCAACTGCTTCCTTTCTCTGTCTATCGGCTCGTCACAAGAGACCATCCAGACAGAAACCCAATATTTTTTTTACTGATGCCTTTGTTACATTTGTGTTGTATGGAATCAAAATTCAACCGTAGAGCAGTTTATCTCTACAGGTAGTCCTTGACTTACAACAATTCATTTAGTGGCCATTTGAAGTTACGACAGGGCTGAAAAATTGGACTCGCGAGCACTTTTTCCCCGCACTTACGACCATTGAAGCATCCCCCATGGGGGTCAGGTGATCAAGACTCAGACATTTGTCAACTGCTTCATATTTACGACGGTCGCAGGGTCACGTGATCCCCTTCTGCAACCTTCTGACTAGCAACGGAGAAGCCACTTAGCGACCGTGTCGTTGTTAAATTAGCAACTGCAATGCTTCACTTAGCAACGGTGGCAAGAAAAGTCGTAAAACGGGACGAAACGTAATAGAAGTTTCACTTAGCAACATCAATCTTGGCCTCAGTTGTGGTTTTAAGTCAAGAACTAACTGTATAGGACAGTGTTTCTCAACCTTGGTGACTTGAAGTCTTGTGGACTTCAACTCCCAGAATCCCCCAGCCAGCATAGCTGGCTGGGGGATTCTGGGAGTTGAAGTCCACAAGACTTCAAGTCACCAAGGTTGAGAAACACTGGACTATAAGATGCATTCTGGGTCTAACATAGAGATGAAGGAACCCCATTCACTTAGTGACCACATGCTTCATTTAACAACCGCAGCGATTAGCTTGAGAACTGTAGCGGAAAGAGACGATAAAACCAGACACGACTCAGCGCCTTGTTTAGGAACAGAAATTGTGGTTTCCCCATCCTTTGGGCGTAACTCGAGGACTGCGTACGGCGAAACCTTCCTTCCATCGAGCGGAAGGTGCTGGTTCTGTGTTCTTTCAGTACAGGGGGAGACCAACAACACACAGCGGCCACAACTTGTTCCAATGCTAAGCGAGGCGGTTGCTAAGTGGGTTTTGATCCATTTTCTGACCTTGCTTGCCAGAGTTAAGTGAATCACTGCCATTGTTAAGTGAGTCAAACGGTCGTTAAGTGAGTTGGGCTTCCCCCCCATTAACTTTGCTTGTCAGAAGGTCGCAAAAGGGGATCCCCCAAGGACACTGCGACCGTCATAAATATGAGTCAGTTGCCAAGCACCTGAATTTTGATCCAGTGACCGCAGGATGCGGAAATGGTCATAAGTGTGAAAAACGGTCCTAAGTCCCTTTTTTCAGTGCTTTCGTAACTTTGAATGGTCACTGAACGAACTGCTGTAACTCAAGGACAGCTGCCAAGGGAGTTTTGCTCCCTTGTTGCCACAGTTTTTAAGCGAATCATTCCAGTTAAGTTAGCAATAGGGTCGTTAAGTGAATCTCGCTTCCCCCTTGTCAGGCGGTCGCAAAAGGGGATCGCGCGACCCCCCCTCCAGGACCCTGCAACCGTCCTAAACGCAAGTCAGTTGCCAAGCGTCCAAAGTTTAATGATGGGGATGCAACGGTCATTAAGGAGAGAAGCAACTTAGAACTGAGGAGGAAATTTCCTGACAGTTAGAACAATTAATCAGTGGAACAGAAGTTGCCTCCAGAAGTTGTGAATGCCCCAACACTGGAAGTCTTTAAGAAGATGTTGGATAGCCATTTGTCTGGTTTCCTGCCTAGGCAGGGGGGTGGACTAGAAGACCTCCAAGGTCCCTTCCAACTCTGCTATTGCATTGTATTGTAAGTGTGAAAAACATAATTGTTTTCAGTGCCGTTGTAACTTTGGTCATTAAACGAACGGTTGTAAGTCGAGGGCCACCTGTAACATACGCAGAATCCTAAAATCCTACGGTGAGGTTGGAAAGGGACCTCCTGGGTCATCTAGCCCAACCCCCTCATTCTTCCTCTGAGCGAGGCTGCGGAAGCTGCACTTGCAGCCAAGCCCCACCAGGGGTCGCCAGTCTCCGCTTCTCAGCTGCTCCCTTCCCTCTCACGCCCACCCCTGCTGCATTCACACGACCAAAGGACACCAGATGCCTGTCCCCGCTTGTACACCAACTCGGATTCTCCCTTAAATTCACCCGACACGGAAACTAAGCGAGAGAAAACGGAGAGCCGCGTTCACACAGAGGCTCAACTGCAGCACCCCACCACACCACGGACGCTCGCGTAACTTTCTACGCATGCGCCATGGTGGTCGGCAGCCGATCGCGCAGGCGCGAAAGTTTTTTCTTTTACAGGACGGGGGATCCGCGTAAACAGCACAGCGCGATTTTCACCACCACCACCCGTCTTCCGCAAGGCGCATGCGTAAAGCCTGGGAACTGATTGGAAAAGACGGGGAACCTAGGAGGATATCGGCGGCCAATGGAGGGCGTTTTGGGGGGCAGATTGCGCGTATGCCTCCGCCCCTGCCGAATATTTTTTACGCATGCGCTAAGGGGGGGGGGGAAAGCACCCAAATCATTTTTACCAGCAGATGTCAGCAGAGAGCACTGTCAATCAATGCTGATTGGTGTCCCGTTTAATGACTTGGCTGCAGCCACGGTGGCCCCGTGGATCAAGCAAGCTTTACACCTGATTTTTTTTTGCAACTACAAACTACAGATAGTCCCCAACTTACGACCACCAAAATGTATGTTGATAAGTGAGACATTCATTAAGTGAGTTTTGCCCCAGGCAGGGGGCTGGACTAGAAGACCTCCAAGGTCCCTTCCACCTCATTCACTCTATTCGTTAAGTGAATCCCTGCAGATGTTAAATTAGTCAAATGGTTGTTAAGTGAATCTGGTTTGGTTTTGCTTTTGAAAAGGTCGCAAAAGGGGGTCACGCAACCCCAGGGACACAGCGACCCGTTAGAAATGTGAGTCAATGGCCAAGCACCCAACCAAGGGGCTGTTTGCACAGTTGCTTACTGTTTTTATTATATGTGTCTATGTTACTGTTTGCATTTCCCCCTCCCTGATTTTATGTGAGCCGCCCTGAGTCCCCTCAGGGAAAAGGGCAGCCTACAAATGTCAATAAATAAAAAAAAATTAAGTGTGAAAAACTGTCCTAAATCACATTTTTCAGTGCCCTAGCAACTTTGAATTGTCCGGAACAGTTGTAAGTCGAGGGCCAACTGTATTCAATTTTAATTGTAAGCTGCCCAGAGTTGCTTTATGGGGGGCATATAAATAAAATTTATATATATAAAATTAATAGAAAAAAATAAAATATCAATTTTGTCTGCTCCTCCATGGTTTGAGCCAATGCTTTGCAAAGAGTAAACCTTTCCACTCGCCGAGGCCATTTTCCGGGATATGTTTGCACTGTAATTCTTCCTGGCTGGGTTTCCATCCAAGGGCAAAAGGCCTGGAAGCCTCGCAGCTGCAACGAGGCTCGCAAGGGGGAAACTGCTGTCCAAGCCACGTGTCGGCGCTGCGGTCGGGCCAAGCTATTTCTTGTGGGGGGAACATCGATAAAGCCTTTCGGCCAAGACAAAGAGACGAGCAGCGACGGGACCGCGTTTTCCCCCCGTCGAGGTCTTGGTTTAGTCCCTTCTCTGATTGGCGGAGGTCTTTGCGGCTTCATCCAATCAACGCCCGAGTGGCCACCAGAGGCGGGGCCCGCCTAAGGCCAATGGCTCGTCATCTCATGGCTGCCACGTGGGAGACGCAGCCGCTTTGAAGACGGAGGGGGGGCGAGGGCAGAGCCTCCGCCAATCAGCGCTCGGGGAGAGGGGCCCTCCGCCTACGTCACGCGCGGCCGAGGCGCGCGGGCCCCCCGCCCTCGAGCGAGGAAAGGCGTCGGACGGGTCTGCGGGCCAATGAGGTGAGGGCATCCCGACGGCGGGCGCGGGGGCGGGCCTGGTCGGCGAGCGGCCAATGGGAGGCGCGCTGGAAGGGGCGGCGAGGCGCGGGCCAATGGGCAGGGCGGGGAGGGGCGTGGCGCGGCGGGGGAGGGGCGTGGCCGGGGCTGAGGGAGAGCGAGCGGGCGAGTCGGGCTGAAGCGGCCCAGCGGGCGGGCGGGCATCGCGCAGCGGCGGAGGCCCCGCGGGGCTCACGGCAGGTAGGCAGCCACGCGGGCGCGGCGGGGTTTGCGCAGCTGGGCCCGCCAGCTCCGGGAGGACAGAGGGGCCAGGAGACCCCCCCTTCCATCCCGCCCAGCCAGGCCCTCGGCGCTCCCCCGGGCCCGCTGCGTCGGAGCAGGCCTGGGCGGCCTCTGCCTCGGCCCCTTTCAGCTGGGGGGGGGTTCAACTCCCACAAGCCCCAGCCCAGCCTGCTTTCAAATGAGAGCGGACTACAGGTCCCAGCAGCCCCAGCCTAGTTTACCTGTAAGGTGGGTGGACTCCAGCTCCCAGAATCCCCAGCCCACTTTAAGATGGGTGGACTCCAACTCCCAGAATCCCCCACCCAACGGGGCCCTAGAATCCCCCAGGCGCCATGCTTCCAAGATGGACTCCAAATCCCAGAATGCCCTGCCTGGCTCAAGATTGGGGTCCTCAAGGCCCAGAATCCCCAGCCAGGTGCTTTGAGGTGGGTGAACTCCCAACTCCCAGGTTCCACCACTCAGTCTGCCTTATGAGGGCTGTAACTCCCAACCAGGCTGCGTTAAGAGTTGAGGCCTTCAACTCCCACAATCCCCTTTATGGTGTGGGGGGGGGAGAACTACATCCCCCAGAATGCCCCACTCACCTTTGCTTTAAGGAGGATGGGCCGGGAATCCCAGAATCCCCCCCCCCAGCCACTAAATACATTTTAGGGTGGGTGGATTCCAAACCCCCAGAATTCCCCTAGGCAGCTGGCTGTGGGATTCTGGGAATTGGAGTCCACCCACCCTTTAAACCAGTGTTTCTCAACCTTGGCAACTTGAAGATGTCCGGACTTCAACTCCCAGAATTCCCCAGCCAGCATTCGCTGGCTGGGGAATTCTGGGAGTTGAAGTCCGGACATCTTCAAGTTGCCAAGGTTGAGAAACACTGCTTTAAACCACGCTGGCTGGGGAATTCTGGGAGTCAGCTCATCGAAAAAGACCCCGGGGTTGAGAAATTTTGGATATTTGCCCACCTTCTTTCCCCCCCATTGCAAAGCTGGAAAACAGACCCTCTCCTCTCAATCTTCTTCCTGTGGGGTAGATTTACCTTTTAATTTAAACTCTAAATTAACTCTTATTTATTTATTGAATTGGTCTCCTTTGCTGCTCTACCCAACGAAGGTGGGAATGTGGAGCGGGCCCATCTCCAACTGTCTTCTTTCTGGTTCTATTGGGAGGTGGGGGGGAGAAAAATCATAATCGATCTGGCCAGCAAACACGTATATTCTGGTTTCAGGTAACCTGAGTTAATGGACTACGGACTCGTACTTATTTTTGGTGCTGAATGTTGTGATGTAGCAGAGCGTCGGGTCTGGAGGGAGTTGACTTTGACCTACCTTGGTTTCTGATTGGGCAAAGACTGGCTGGGCTGTTTTGCAGCATTTTTTGGGGGGTGGGGGGCAATGGGGAAATGTTTGGCTGTTTGTAGGGCGCTGCTGAATGGTGGCTTGTAGCTGAAGCAAAGCTGTTTGGGCCTCTTTTGCAAAGACTCGTTTCTACAAGCCGGCCGTTCTAGTGGCTTCCCGAGGATGAGGATTCGATTAGGTAGGTTGGGAATGTTAAATCAGGGGGTCCTCAAACTTGGCCACTTTTAAGACGTGTGGACTTCAACTCCCAGAATTCTCCAGCCAGCAGAGCTGGCTGGAGAATTCTGGGAGTTAAAGTCCACACGTCTTAAAAGTGGCCAAGTTTGAGGACCTCTGGATTAAATCTTAAGTCAACCTCAGGTGCTTGGAGTTGTTCTTTGAAGGAAGAATGACAGATAATGAGAGCAAACCCCTTCCTCCCTCCCTTTCCAGAACTGGTGGTGTTACCTATTTGTGTCATGAAACGTCAGACAGCACCAAGAACTCCACAGTCCTCTTCCTCCCCCCCCCTCTCCCCCATTCAGGCGTGTTTCTGTGAGACGCCTTTTGGTAGGTAAATATAACCAAACCCCTTTCCAAAAGCAGCCGCGGGTTTAGACAGTCGGGAAACAGCTAAACATTTGCATTCTGTCCATGGACTAAGAGAGACTTTAAAGGCAGGAAGAGCTGTTCTTTGGCTAAGCAAAACCATTCAAGGAACTATCTTACAGCATAAAACGAACAGTATTGTACCTTTTGCACTTCACAAACCCCACTCCCTTACTGGTGATGTTGCCTAGTTGGGTCATGAAACGTCTTCAAGAAAACCACCAAGCTCAGAGAGCACTGAGGATCCCACAGTCCTCCTCCTTCTCTGCAAACCCATCTCCTAGTGCTGATGATGTTACCTAGTTGGGTAATGAAATGCAAGAAAACCACCAAGCTCACAGAGCACTGAGGATCCCACAGTCATCCTCCCTCCTCTGTCTCCTCCTCTCTACAAACCCCTCTTCCTTCTAGCACTGATAATGTTACCTAGTTGGGTCATGAAACGTTAACAAGAAAACCACCCAGCCCCCCCGGGGACCCAATAATATTAAACATGATTCGCCTTTGCGTCCCACAGGAAACCGGGGGTGGGTGGGATCGCAGGCTATGTTCAGGCCTTTCGCCTGCTGGAGCCCAGGAGGAAAGCCCCCTCCGGAGGTGGAGGGGGTGGTGCTCTTTGGGAGGGGGGCCCTCCAGGTCCAATTAGGGAGGGGAGCTGAAGGTCCTCTGAACGCCTGCCGAACCAGAAAAACTTGTATTTGGTGGAGCTTTCACAGGGGAGGCCCCTGAGGAAAAGTGAGTGCGTCGGACAGGTTTGCAAATCGGAGCAGCCTGGGAGTGCCAGCCATTCCCGGCCTTATCCAGGGGAGGGGGGGGGGAAGGTGTGGAACAAAATAGGGACTTCTGGCTTTTGAAGGGCGAGGAAAAACATTGCACGGAGTTTAAAATTCCACGGTGCACAATTCGGCTATTGTTTTCGGCCTCCTTTTGACATCTGGTGGGAGATCTTGTGCAAACGACTCCGTTGGATCCCAGATTCTTTCGGATCTAGTTCATTCCTGCTCCTGTCAGGTTTGGGCAGGAGACACCCCCCCCCCTCCCCAACCTCCCTCCTGTCACTATGAAAGCGCTCGCTCCGATTTTCGAGGTGTTTTTTTATTTTATTTAGGGGAGCCCATGAAGGGAGCCCGTCCGCTTCCTTTTGTTCGTTTTTTCTGTCAATTCAGCAAAAAAACGCTCCTCCGTCTCTCTCGGCAATAAGGAATGCCCTTCCAATAATAAAAATGTATCCTGAGCTTTCTTTCCTTTTAAAGGTAGAAATAAATGCCTTCGTTAAGAGGTAAATAAATGGATTGTGTAGATGGCGGTCCTCGATGTACAACGGTTTGCTTAGTGACCATCCAAAGTTACAACGGCACTGAAAAAAATGCGACTTACGACTGTTTTTCACATAGCGGTGACAGCAACCTCAGGATCATGTGATCAAAATTCAGGCAGCTGGTTCATAGTTACGGCGGTCCCAACGTCCTGGAGTCCTTCTGCGACCTTCCCACAAAGTCAATGGGGAAGCCTGTTTCACTTAACGGCCGTTCGGTGAATTGGGCTTCAGATAAGTTCGTGATAAGTTGCTAACTTATCGACTGCAGTGATTCACAACTGTGCCAAGAAACGTCATAAAACAGGGGCAACACTCACTTAAATGTCTCACTTATCCACAGGAACGTCACCCTCGGTTGTGGCCGTAAGCCGAGGACCGCCTGTGGTATTAATCGTGGGCCGATTGCCACGCCAGCCACAGCATCCTCTGTAAATACTCGGCTATTTACTAGCGAAGCCCCAGATCAGGTTCAGGCTTTGACCCAGAACTTGTGACGGTTAAAAGTGGAGCCCTTTTGCCCTGCCAAGAAATGGCCCTTGGCTGGTTTACGGGGAATTGGGTTTTGATGGAGGCCGCCTCTGGGATCCTGGTCTGAGCGGGTAATCGGGGTCCCTATCGTCGCTTGCATGAGAGCAAGCCGTCATGTGTGTGCGATTGTGCTCTGTCGAACCCTAACAAAGCTCGCTTGTGCTGGATCCGTGTCTGGAAACCGGGCTTGTGATTTTGCTGAATTGGGGAGTGTGTGTGTGTGAGAAAAGGGGAGAGGTGCAGTGAGTAAGGCAGGAGGAGGAGGAGGAGGAGGCTGATAGGAGCGAGGGAGAACCATTTCACAGAAGCCTCACAAGCCACAGCACGCTCTGGCCTCCCCGTGCGCGTTGCGCCTCCCCTTGCCCGCCCAATGAGCAGGGAATGTGGGATTTAATCACAGCTATTTTTACTAGCAGCCGTTCGGCCTGGCTGTGTGTCTGGACGAAGCCTTTGCCTGCAACAAGGCAGCCTGAACACAAACTGGCTTGCGGATTAGCTTCTTCCCAACTAACCACAGTTTAAAATGAAAGGGGCTCACGGGAAAACAAGCTGCAACTATTATTATTATTATTATTACAAGCTGATGTTTCTAGTCCTCGCTCCTATTAGAAAGAAGAGGGGGTAGGTAGAGCTATTCAACCAGGGTTCGATTTAAACTGGCTCAGGGGACCGGGCAGCCTTTAAAAGACGACCCAAATAAATATAGACTTTTAAGGTTGAAAAGGGAGGCAAGCAGTGGGCAGCCATGGAAGAAATGCTTCCAAGACGGGGGATAAAATGGAGAAAGTATATGAAGTCTGGCCGGAATAAATAAAAGCGCCAGGGGAGCCAACTTGGAAGCAGGGGACTGGGGAGGAGGGGAGGGGAGGGAAAGGCCGTTCTCCTGGCAGACGCCCAGGCTGAACAGGAAGCCTTTAAGGGGACATCCTGTTGGGAAAGCGAGTGGCCAGCCTGGAGCCATTCCAGAGCCTGGGAATCTCTTCCCTCCGGAGGCTTTGGGGTGTCTCACTTCAAGGGCTGACTTATAAAGCTTCCAGCTTGAGCTTCGGTGGTCTTCCATAGCGTCAGAAGCCACCGCAATGGCACCAAAGGAGCTTTCAAAGGATGGGGAGCGGATCGGCCTTCGTCTTCCCCCTTCCTTGCAACCTCTAACTGCCAGCTTTTGGCCGGCGGTAGAAGAAGCTGAATCATTTTGGCCGGTTTCAGGGAAGCGTTGCGTGGTGACGGAACTTGGCTGATGGCTCCGGGTAGCGTTGCTCACCCTTGGAAGGCATCTCCCCGCCTGCCAGAGCGAGCAGGGTGGCCATGGGCCACGGTGGCCCTCGTGGAGGGAAGTGGGGGCTTGGGGGTCTCGAGGGGGTTGAATGGGGTAAGAAGACCCCCTTCCCCGCCTGTCATTTTAGTTCTGGGTTTTGTATAATTTAAAATTTCCCACCGGTAGATCTGCACAGGGCCTCCAAAGTCCCTTCCGGCTCATTCTATTCTGACTTAAAACAGTTCGAAGTTACAGCAGCACTGAGGGACATGGCCGTTTTTCACGCTTACGACCCCTGCAGCATCCTCATGGTCAAAATTCAGACACTTGGCAACTGACTCATATTTACGACGGTCGCAGTGCCCCGGGGTCACGTGATCCTCTTTTGCGACTTTATGACCAGCATACTCTATAGCAGTGTTTCTCAACCTTGGCAACTTGAAGATGTCTGGACTTCAACTCCCAGGTTAACAACGCTTAGCGTCTAGTCCAGTGTTTCTCAACCTTGGCCACTTGAAGATGTCCGGACTTCAACTCCCAGAATTCCCCAGCCAGCATTCGCTGGCTGGGGAATTCTGGGAGTTGAAGTCCGGACATCTTCAAGTGGCCAAGGTTGGGAAACACTGCTCTATAGGGAAGCCAGATAGATACACAGACCAACTGTGTGGACTAACTTTAACAACTGAAGTGATTCACTTAACGACTGTTAAGGCAAGGCATTTCGTAAAACGAGGCAAAACTCACTTAACGCCTGTCTGGCTTAGCAGGAGGAGATGGACGGCTTCGATATTTAATAAATGAAATTAAATAGATCCCAAGGACGGCGTGGGACTGGCACAGAGCTTCTAATGGGAAGCATAGCGCGGCTGCCTGCTCTGACCTAGCTTTGCAACTCAGGAGTGAGTAAGTCCCTGGCAAAATACTTTCTCCTCCCACTCCCTGGAGAATCCAGAGTTTCCTGAAGTTGGCTCCCAGTTGTGTCTCTTTTTAACAAAGCGCTGGAGTTCCAGCTGTTTCCGCCCTTCTCTGACCACGCTGCTGGATCCGACAGCCTCAAACCCTCAGCAGTTCAGCTTGGGAGGCTGAGCAGGGATGCCTTTAAATCCACCTCCTTCTGCAGGGTCTCCAACTTTAAGCCTGGAGGACTTCAACTCCCAGAATTCCCCAGCCAGCTGGGGAAGCCGAGATGGCGCAGTGGTTAAATGCAGCACTGTAGGCTACTTCAGCTGACTGCAGTTCAGCTGTTCAAATCTCACCGGCTCAAGGTTGACTCAGCCTTCCGTCCTTCCGAGGTGGGTAAAATGAGGACCTGGATTGTTGTTGGGGGGCAATATGCTGACTCTGTAAACCGCTTAGAGAGGGCTGAAAGCCCTATGAAGCGGTATATAAGTCTAACTGCTATTGCTATTGGTATAAGTTGCCAAGGTTGGAGACCCCTGCTATAGAGTTAGTCCCCAACTTATGACCACAATTGAGCCCAATATTTTTGTTGTGAGACAGTTGTCAAGTGCCCCATTTGTGACCTTTTTTAACAATCATTAAGTGACACTCACAGCAGTTGATAAGTTAGCAATCCGGCTTCCCCATTGACTTAGCTTGTCAGAAGGTCGTAAAAGGGGATCACGTAACCTCAGGACACAGCAACGGGTCATAAAATGAATCCGTTGCCAAGCGTCTGATTTTCGACCCCGTGGCCATGGGGATGCTGCAAAGAGGTCTTAACTCTGAAAAACGGTCATAAGTCACAAGTCAACCCGTTGTAACTTTGAAAAGTCCCTAAGCGAACTGTCGAGGGCTACCTCCACCTAATAAATAATAAATATTATTTATTTATCAGCACAAACACAACAAAATGTAACAAAAAGACAACAGTAAAAATATTGGGTTTCTGCCTGGATGGTCTCTTGTGACGAGCCGAAGGACAGAGAATGGAAGTAGTGACCTTCCTCCCATATTTGGGCATACCGGGGGTTGTAAAAGAAATCTTTATATATATATATATATATATATATATATATATATATATATATATATATATTATATATATATATATATATATATATATATATATATATATATATATATATATATATATATATACATACATACATACACATATACACACATACATACATACATACATACATCATACATACATACATACATACATACATACATACATACATACATACATACATACATACATATATATATATATATATATATATATATATATATATAATTTTACTCAATGCTTGCAAAGGCCAGGTTCTAGAAAAATGTCTCTTTTTTTTTTTAGTACAGCAGCTATAAAGTTAAATATTCCCACCGGAAAATGCTGGTGGCGCCCTGTAGAAAGCATGTTTTATTGCAGTGGGAGGTATGAGGCGTACTGATGGTGCTATGAATAACAGTATGAATGTGTAATGATAAGCGGGTCAGGGTTGAGATTGACAGCTACGTGACAAGGGGACTTCCAATTCAACACAGCCTAAGCCTCCAAATCCCATTTCGCTCTCTGCTCTTCTCTGGGTGCCAATGTCTCAATCTATCACAAGTGGCCCATTGATGTGCTTTCATTTCCCTTTTTTCAAAGCCCTGGCGCTTCTCAGGAACATTCACAATTATTGACATTTACTGGTGCAAAGAAGAGCAACGGGGGAGACCTGGAGATTAAAACACATGAAGAACAGTAGCAGGCTTTGGCCAGCCCAGAGGAGAAATTTGAACGATTAGTATCTGGTGTTTGGATAGAGGAATACGAACTAGATATTAGTATCCAGTATGGGATAGCACTATTCCAGTATTTGAGGGGCTGCCCCAAAGAAGAGGGGGCCCACCTATTCTCCAAAGCACCTGAAGGCAGGGCAATTAAACAATGGATGGAAACTAATCAAAGGCAAGAAGCAACTTGGAATTAAGAAGAAACTTCCCAATTAACCAGTGGTACTGCTTGCATTCAGAAATCGTGGGTGTTTTTTAAGAAGAAACTAGACCAACCGCTTGTCTGAAATGCTATAGGGTCTCCTGCTTGATCAGGAGGCTGGACTAGAAGACCTCCAAGGTCCCTTCCAGCTCTATTCTAAATGCTAATTCTAATCAAGGAGAGGAGCAACCTGCAATAAAGGAGAAACTTCCAGACAATTGGAACAATTAACCAGTGGAACAGTTTGCCACCAGAGGTTATGGGTGCTCCATCACTAAGAAGAAACTAAACAGCTACTTATTTAAAATAGCGTAGGTTCTCCTGGTTGAGCAGGGGGATGGACTAGAAGACCTCCAAGGTCCCCTTCCGGCTCTATTCCGATCGACACGATGGGAGATGCCGCATTTGCACAATGGACGCGTTGGGAAACGGGAAAACAGGTTCGGGACGGGACTGCTCTGCCTGTCAGTTGGCGGTAGCCACACTCCCACCGGTGGCAAGTCCAGGCCAGCCTCCCCGGAACGGTGCCACGTCCCTGCGGAGCCCTGTTCCGTGGCTTTGCCTGTCCGCAAGGCACTCTTCTTCCCCACCTGCGGAGCCCGGAGCGGGGCGCCTGGGTTGGGTTACCGTTCGACAGCTGCTTCTCCCCTCGCCTGAACTCCTGTGACTCTTTGGTCTCCAAGGCTGTGCATATGCCAGGGATGCCTTACTCTCTGTCTCACTCTTTCTCAACCTGGGCAGCTTTAAGACCGGTGGACTTCAGCTCCCAGAATTCCCCCAGGCAGCGCATGCGCTGCCTGGGGGAATTCTGGGAGCTGAAGTCCACCGGTCTTAAAGCTGCCCAGGTTGAAAGCATTGCTCCCCCTTTTAAATACACTCTCAATTTTATCCTCCCCGAGTCTTGCGCTGCCTCATCGTGGAAAGATAAGGGCCTCTGTCCAGTCAGGCCCATGTAGGTACTCCTCGACTTGTTTAGCGACCATTTGAAGTTGAAAAATGTGACTTAATGGCCACGGGTGCGGCATCCCTGTGAAACCCAGATGACTCTCCCTTATGACAGTTGAAGCATCCCTTTTGCGACCTTCTGCCGCGCAAAGACAGTGGGAAAGCCAGGTTCACGTTGTAGCCCCAGGGAGCTAAAACGGAGCAAAACTCACTTAACAACAGTCTCATTTCGTTGTCATCTTTTAACGACCCCATAATCCTTTTGCGGGGCGGAATCTGGGCAACCAAATGGAGCTAGCAGAGTGTTTTACTGGCCGGATGCCTTTCCCTGTTGCCAATGCAGAGTTTTGTTCAGTAGATATATTCCCAAAAGAAATATCTGCCTCTATCTAGGATTGAACTCACAGCTTCCTGATTTGTGAGGCGAGAGCTCCACTCTAACCACAGTCTCACTTGCTAACCGAAGTGTGGGGCTTCATTGCGGTCATAAGCTGAGGATACCTGTCTTCCCAGCAGGGTCACCCAAGGGGTGAAAGTCACCCCAGCTGCCCAGCCAGGAAGCCCCTCTCTGGACTGGCAGGAATGCAGGAAAAACACTGGAGGCAGATCCTCACTTAATGACCGTGTGACGATGATCAACCGGTCCTTATTTCTCCAAGCTTTGCCTGACGAAAAATAGCTTCCTTGTTTGTAGGCAGGAACCCCACATTACAGGTAGTCCCCAACTTATGGCCACGGCAGGCCACAGCATTTATGTTGCTAAGTGAGACATTTGTTAAGTGAGTTTTACTACCTTTCTCGCCACACAATCCTGGGGGTTGCCAGTCCACAGGTGGTAATTGCTGGCTGGGGGATTCTGGGAGTTGAAGTCCACAGGTTTTTGAAGTTGCCACCTTCAAATGGACCGTCAGAGAAAGAGCAACGGTTGAGTAGTGATGTAACCCTCCCATCATCTCATTGAGAAATTGCCCTGCCTCCGTTTTCCTTTTGCAAAACGGGGCCTGCGTAATCCCGAGGATGCCTTACTCACCGGCTTGCAAGGTCCTTGGAGGTGGGTGGTGTTTCCTCAATCCTGCGGCCTAGAGGTTGCATCTAAAGAGGCCGGCTGCCCTCCAGCCCCCACCTGCCACCTCTTCCTCCAGCTGTTGCATCGCAATATGCCTCCCGGCTTGGCCTGTGGGTTTTACGCACCAGCCACTTCCATTCCACCCCTTGGCCTTCCGGAGGATCACCTGTCAACAGCTGGAAGCTCCAGTCGGGCCCCCAGGTGTTCCTTTCCCTGGACCGAGAGGACTGCGATGTTCAGAAGTTTTAAGAAGCTTATAATATTATCATTCTAGCATGACAATGTGGTCATGCTGACTTACTCAGCTTATAGCAGTGTTTCTCAACCTTGGCAACTTGAAGATGTCTGGACTTCAACTCCCAGAATTCCCCAGCCAGCGAATGCTGGCTGGGGAATTCTGGGAGTTGAGGTCCAGACATCTTCAAGTTGCCAAGGTTGAGAAACACTGGACTAGACGCTAAGCGTTGTTAATCTGGGAGTTGAAGTCCAGACATCTTCAAGTTGACAAGGTTGAGAAACACTGGCTTATAGGATCACCAACTAGTTGTGTAGTTTCTGCTTGAGGGATAGACCAACCTTGGGCACATGGTGTGTTTGGAGAGGTTTTCATGGCTTGACCACAGGGGTGGGCAGCCCCCGTGGCCCCTTTACCACCTCTCAGCTTTTACCCTGGGCCCTTGGCCAGCATGCCAGTGGGCTCTTCTTACCAAGAGGTCCCAAATTAGGGCTCCACTCGGAATTGGGCCAGTCGGGGATACTACTTCAGCACTGCTCTCGACGTCCATCTGTAGTTTGCCACGTCCTGAACCAAGCCTCCTTGTGCGATGCACGCCTTGGTGGATACTCCTCACACCCACAATTCTAGCGCACCCGTCCCTGTGGGAGGTTGTGGGCGGTGGAGTGGCCCACGGAAGCAGCCTTTGGAAGAGGCAACCCGAGGCCCCTTTTGGAAGTGGCCAGCTGAGCTATTTATAAGTGCCGAAGCTGGAAATCCAATCCCACTCTCCAGTTAAAGAGCAGGGGGGGTTGGAAACAACAGGGACCCCCCGTCTCAGGAACTGGGACAGCTGGCCCAGCTTCACAGGTTACAGCTAGTCCTCGAATTACGACAGCACTGAGAAACATAAATGGACTTACTTATGATCGTTTTTCACACTTAATGAGCATTGCTGTCAAAATTCAGACACTTGGCAGCTGACTCGTATTTATGACGGTCTCAAGAGTCCCAAAATCGTGATCCCCTTTTGCGACCTTCCGACAAGCGACGTTGATGGGGAAGCCAGGTTCACTTAACAGCTAAGTTAATAACTGCTGTGATTCACTGAACGGCCGTGGCAAGAAAGTTCGTAAAATGGAGACGAACCCGCTTAATAAATGTCTCCCTTAGCAAGAGAAATTCGGGGCTTAATTGTGGTCGTAAGTCGAGGGCTTGCCCCTATGCCCAGCCATACAGGCAATCACCACCACCACCACCACAACTGAGCCCCAAAATTTCCGGTGGCTAAGCGAGACAGCTTTTAAGTGAGTTTTGCCCCGTGTTATGACCTTTCCTGCCACGGTTGTTAAGCAAATCTGGCTTCCCTGTTGACTTTGGTGGTTGGAAGGCAGCTGGCTATCCCCTGCCCCCAGGATGCTGCAACTCTCACAAACGGGCATCTGAATTTCAATCTCATGACCACCTGGATACCGCAACGGTCATTAAGTGTGAAAAATTGTCATAAGTCGCTTTTTTCAAGCTCCCCAGACCTTGGAGCTTCATGAGCCATGAGTGTCTGTGGAGCCTCTCCACTATCCAGGCCTCCTAGTGGTCCCAAAGATGCTTTTTCCAAACGGCCACCGGACTTTCTTGGTGGTTTTCCTTGAAAAGGTTTTGCTTCTCCTCCAGGAAGCTTCTTCAGTTCTGGGTTAGGGTTGAACTGAAGAAGCTTCTTGGATGAGAAGCAAAACCTTCCCCCCCCCCCAAAAGGGGGGGAATAACACCAAGATAGTCCAGTTGTCTTTTCGAAAGGCACCTTTGGGAGATAGAGGAGTCTCTTCCCCATCCTTTGGCTTTGGCAGAGGACTAGTAACACACTGGTTAATTTGCCTTTCTAGTCAGACTATTTTGAGGACATTCCTGTGCGTTGGAGGCTTCGTTTCCAGTTATTTGCAGGCTGCTACCGATCTTTTCTTGCCAGGTTTATAGTTGGGAGTTTCCAGGGCTGGCTGCTTCTCTCCCTTGGTTTTTATTTATTTTTTGCATTTTTATTTTTTGAAAAGTTTTTATTTTTTTATTCTCTTACATACCATTATAGGAATCCATTCACATAGTTGTTCTTCTTCTTTACATTTGTCATTCTTATACATTTGTTATTCCATTTAAAAGGTTATAATGTTCAGTTTGGGTTTCTTTATTTACCATCCCTTCCGCTTGTTGTGACACCACCTTCTTTCCCCTTTCTTTTCTCCCTTCCTCCCTTCCTCCTCTCCTTCCCTTTTCCCTTACCTCTCCCCTGCTCCTCGTCTTCCTCTTCCTACCCTCTCTCCTCCTCCCTTCGCCCTCCTCTCCTTCCCTCTTTTTTCCTTCCTCCTCTCCTTCTCCTTCCTTCTTCCCTTCCCTCTCCCCTGCTCCTCCTCTTCCTCTTCCCCTTCCTACCCTCTCTCCTCCTCCCTTCCACCCTCCTCTCCTTCCCTCTTCCTTCCTCTCCTTCCCCTTCTTCCCTTCCCTCTCCCCTGCTCCCCTTCCCCTTCCCACCCTCTCTCCTCCCTTCCGCCCTCCTCTCCTTCCCTCTTCCTTCCTTCCTCTTCTCCTTCCCCTTCCATCTTCCCTTCCCTCTCCCCTGCTCCTCCTCTTCCCCTTCTCTCCCCCCTCTTCTCCTCCCTTCCACCCTCCTCTCCTTCCCTCTTTCTTCCTTCCTCCTCTCCTTCCCCTTCCTTCTTCATTTACCTCTCCCCTGCTCCTCCTCTTCCTCTTCCCTTTCCTACCCTCTCTCCTCCTCCCTTCCGCCCTCCTCTCCTTCCCTCCTCTTCCTCTCCTCCTCTCTCCCTTTCTTTTTCTGTTGTTACAGGTGTCGCTTTCAGATCTCAGTTTCCGTTTCCTTGGGATGGTATTTCCCCAAACCCAAATATAGTTTAGCATCATTTCTTCTTCCCTTCGCTGATCTCCTTCTTGTTGGGAAGGGCCAAGAAGGGAATTTCCTTCCTCCCTTGGAAGCAGGCAGAGGCCCCCTTGGCCCCCACCTCACCTTGGAAGCAAATGGGGCATTTTTTTCCCCCAAGGCCCAAAGAAGGGCAGAAATTCTGAAAGGGGTGGGGGGATTATGGGGGTAACCTGTGAGCAGGTTACAGGATGATTGTCTTTCGTAAAGAACCACTTCTATTGCAACACTTGCAACTAAAGAGTGTGTATGTACACATACCTACTTACCTACCTACCTACCTACGCTCTGCCTCCGTCTGCCACACCTGAGTTTTCGCAGGGCCTCTGCCTTCTGCCAGTGGAACAGGGAGCAAGAAATAAAATTTAGTTCCTTTTTTCTGGACTCCCCCCGACCCCCAGCTTTCCGTGCCTGCCCTGTAAATAAATAAACTTTCCTGGAGAGGCTGAGAAAGCCAAGGCATGATTCCCAAACACAGCTGCCTTCCTGCTGCTCTGCACGACTTTTGCAAGCTTTCGTGGCAAGGCCCTTCCTTCCTTCCAGTTTCCTAACAATTTGCCTGCTAGAACAGGTGTCCGAAACTCCAGCAGCCCAGAGCTGTCCCTGGGGTGGGGTGGGGGGGTGGTCCATTGGCCAAGGCCCACGGCCTCCAGTCCATTCAGTTGAAAGGAGAACCTGCAACAAGTCCAAAATCACAAGTCACCGTGGGACATACGTTAATTTTTGAAATGTTTTGCACAATGTCTGTGTGTGTGTGGACTAGGTATTTCAATTTGCTCACAGCTGGCAGCCTTTTTCATAACCACAAGACCGTTATTTGCTTGCGTTAATGAGGCTGTCCGTTTTCCAGGTCATGCCTAGGAAATCTGGGCCACCAACCCCACGAAGGGACCGCCTGCAGGAGACACACACACACACACCCCAGGTCAGGCAAAGGCAAATTGTTGGGCTCCAGCCCGGCAGAGAACTTATTAAATTGTCCGCTCTGGAGCCCAAGGCATTTTGGGAGGGCCAGGTGGTCAACCTTTGTCCATTTCTGGAAGGTCTCTGCGCCAGGAAGCCATGCCAGATTTTCTCTCTCGTCAGCAGCTGCCTCCTTTGCTGTCCGCCATCCCAGAAAGGCAGTCTCTCTCGCCCATGGATGGCTGCTGCCTGGAAACATCGCCCCCCCCCTACACACAGACACACAAACACACACACACACCGTTGATCCTTGCCAGCTGCCACCCTCCTGGTTCTCGCCAGATGTCCTTGGATTGGAGAGAGGAGCTGGCTGTAGCTTCCCCCACCCCCAAAAGTGCTTTTCTTAAAGCCACCCTCTGCGCTTTTGGGGATCGGCTGGACAAGAAGAAGCAATGGATGGAAACTAATCAAGGAGAGGAGCAACCTGGAACTAAGGAGAAACTTCCCAACAGGGAGGACAATCAGCCAGTGGAACAGACGTAGTGGGTGCTCCATCCCTGGAGGTTTTTAAGAAGAAATTGGGCAGCCACTTGTCTGAAATGGTGGAGGGTCATCTGCTTGAGCAGGGGGTTGGGCTAGAAGACCTCCAAGGTCCCTTCCAACTCTCTTCATTCTCTTCCTCCTGTTCAGCTCTATGCAAGGCTTCCAAAGGAGCCCTTCCCTCCTCCTCCTCCTCCTCCCTCCGCCTGGCTGCAGCCCAGCCACCTCCCTTGGGGACTTTCTCTTGCTCTCGCCAGCCCCTCCGTGGCGCATGAGGTTTGCATGCTCTCTCCAGCTGACGTGGTTCCCTTCTCCTGCCAGCCCTGCTCCTCTCCCAGACCAGCCTGATTTATGGGCCATATGGCGGGAGAGCTCACAGCTTTTGTGGCTCAGCCCTGGCAGAAGCCTGGGAAAGCCGGCCGTGGGCTGCTCCAGAAAGGGCTGCAGAATCCCACCGTGGGTGGAGGAGCCCCATGGAGGAAGGGGCACCTGGGCTGGCACGGCTTCTCCCCCCACCCCCCTCTATCAGTCTCTACGTCTGTCTCTATATCTACATCTATTATGTCTATCAATCTCTATCTCTCGAAGTCTTTGTCTGTATCATCTGTCTGCCTATCCTATCTATCTATCTATCTATCTATCTATCTCTGTCATCTGTTTATCTTATCTATCTATGTATATCTATATCTATCTATCCTCTCTCTGTCTGTCTATATCTCTATCATCTGTTTATCTATTTATTTATTGTATGTATATCTATCTATCTATCCATCCATCCATCTTCTATCTATCTATCTATCTATCTATCTATCATCTGTTTATCTATTATCTATTGTATGTATATCTATCTATCCATCCATCCATCCATCCTCTATCTATCTATCTATCCTCTGTCTGTCTGTCTGTCTATCTATATCTATCTATCTATCTATATCTATCTATCTATCTATCTATCTATCTATCTATCTATCTATCTATCTATCTATCTATCATCTGTTTATCTATTATCTATTCTATGTATATCTATCTATGTATCTATCTGTATCTATTGTCTGTCTGTCTACCCTGTTTCCCTGAAAATAAAACCTCCTGGGATAATAAGCTTAATTGGGCATTTGAGCGCATGTGCTAAAATAAGCCCTCCCCCCCAAAAAATAAGCCCTCCCTGAAAATATTGCACCACAGCAGCAGCCATGAGTTGACCACACTCATTGCCTCCTGCACCTCAAAAATAATAAGACACACCCCCCCCAAATAAGGCCAAGTGCTTATTTCAGGGGTCAAAAGAAAATAAGACCCTGCCTTATTTTCGGGGAAACACGCTATATCTGTCTGTCCGTCTGTCTGTAAATTGTGCATACAATATATCGTGAATATTGGAGGTAGAGACCCTTTGAGCACTGCAGGCAACGGAATTTCATGTTGATATCTGCCAATTGGTGCACATTCAGAGTGACAAAAGTTCTTCTATTCTTGTCTCTCTGCCTCTCTCGAAGACCTTCCCTTGTCTCCTCTCAGAAAAAGCAGGAACTAGAAAAATTATTAATTTCACATTTTGGAAATGTCAAAGCTCTGATAATAAGAGATTTATATAGTACTAACTCAGTACCGGTCCAAGTTAAACACGGAGACATTTCCTACCAGCCATTTCTGTGCCTTAAAATCTTAAGTTTGGTTTGAATTAGTGCCCCATTCGCAGTCAATGCAGGTAGTCCTCGACTTACAACGGTTCATCTTGCGACGGTTCAAAGTTACACAGCATTGGGGGGAAAAAGGGACTCAAGCATTCGCCGCAACCGTGTGATCAGAATCCAGAGCCTTGGCAACGCGGCTCGTATTTACGATGGCCGCTGTTTCTTCCTTGCATGGAGTTGTGCGTAGGGGAAAGTAAGGGGAGGGGGCTTTGTGCGGCCTGTGCTAACCACTCGACCCCCTTGCTAAGAACCTTCACAACAAAAGGTCTTCCAAGCCATTTGGAGTTAATATGGACTAGAGCAGTGTTTCTCAACCTTGGCAACTTGAAGATGTCTGGACTTCAACTCCCAGAATTCCCCAGCCATCGAATGGGGAACTTTACAGGTCAGGAACCACCAAGCTGGCTTAGACCTGACCTGTAAAGTCAACGGGGAAGCCGGACCCTCTTAACGACCGGGTTATTAACAATGGCAAGTGGTTTGCTTACCAGCCCCGTCAAAAAAAAAAAGAAAGAAAGGAATTGAGTGTGACTCGCTTAACAACCACCTTGCTTAGCAACGGAAATTCTGATCTCGATTCTGGTCATAAGACGAGGACTATTACCCACAGGCCCATGATGGCGAACCTATAGCACACGTGCCATATGTGACACGCGGGGCCATATTTAGTGGCACGCCAGCCGTCAGCTCCGGTGTGTGCCAGCCAGCTGGTTTTTTTTCACATTTCCAGAGCGCCAGGGGGGCGGTTTCATTCATTTATTAAATTTTCATTTATTCATTTATTAAATTTATAGGCCGCCCAATCCCGGAGGACTCCGGGCGGCTTACAACGAAAGAAGAAAAAAGAAAAGCAGAATAAGTAAAAAATAGTTTAAAATTCACAACACACGTTCTAACCTTAACACGAAGGTCAGCCGCCCCAGGCCTGCCGGAACAGCCAGGTTTTAACGGCTTTCCTGAAGGCCATGAGAGTGGGTAAGGTTTCCCCCCCTCCCAGGGCTTCAGGAAAGCCTCCAGCACCTGGGGGGGGGGAACCGCGTGTGCATGCGCAGCTGGGCAGGGAGTTGAGTGGGCAGGCCGTAAGCCGAAGGTTCCCCGTGGCTGCCAGAGGCTCCGTGTGGGAAGACCCTCCCTCCTGGGCCCTGCCCGAGTTCACCTCTCTTGCCTTCCTCTTGTTCTTCCCGCAGACTCTCTAAGGATGAATGGTTCCAATGTGGCCAACACAACCCCCCCAGCGGCCCCCCCGGCAAAATCCAAGGAGGACCAAGTCGTGAACGGCCACGATGAGAAGGAGAGCAACCCCTTCGCCGAGTACATGTGGATGGAGAACGAGGAGGACTTCAACCGGCAGGTGAGGCCACCCTGGGACACACCCCCCCCAAAAGAAAAATTCCAAAGCCCCCCCTCACTTCCAGAGGGCATCTGGGCAGAGCCGGTTGCAAGGGAAACGCGTGGAGGAGGCAACGGGGGGGCCATTCGGGGTAAACGGAGTCCTTCCACAGCAGAAGGATTCTTCTTCCGTGACGTGGCTTGTGTGGCCTGGTGCGTTGTCTCCTAACTGTGGGCCTCTGGCTCTTCTCACCACGTGGGTGTAGGCGGCCCCTCCGGGCGGCTCCGTGGTTAGGGTGAAGGAAGCTGCCAATCTCAGCTCAGCAACGCATTCCAGCTCTGTAGTGGGAGTCCGGAAGGCTGGACTTGAAATCTGACCTGGGCCAAACTTTCCTCCTCTTCCCCTGGTGCTCGATTTCCCTGTCTTAGGAGGTTGAGCGGAGGCAGAAGAACAAGAGTTGGAAGGGACTTTGGAGGTCTTCTAGTCCGGCCCCCTGCTCAAGCAGGAAACCCAACCTGTACCATTTCTGTCCAGTTTTCCTTCCAAAACTTCCAGTCTTCAAGCCTTCGTAACTTCCGGAAGCAGGCCGTGCCACTGATCAATTGTCCTCAGTGTCAGGAAATCTCTCTCCTCGATTAGTTTCCATCCATTCGTTTCTTGTCCTGCCTTCTGACGCTTTGGAGAATAATAGGTGGGCCCCCTCTTCTTTTGTGGCAACCCCTAAAAAATTGGAACACTTGCTATCGTGTCACCCCTAGACAGGACATCATCGTGTTTCTCAGATCTCTTGTAGATAATTCCAAGTCGCTTTAGACTTCTGACAACAGCCGACCAAACTTGGAAGCTTTAAGACTCGTGGACTTCAACTCCCAGAATCCCACAGCCAGCTGGCTGGAGAATTCTGGGAGTTTTAAGATTGGGGACCCCTGGATTTGGGGATAGGCCCTCAACCTCTTCATCCATTAATTTAGTGGCCCACTTTTCATGCGCGGCGACCATATCCAAATCGGACGGCTGTCCAATGTAGCAGCTCTGACGAAAGGCCGGGGTTCGAACGCTGTGCGAAATCCGAGACCGCTGAGTGAGGAACAGCCTCGTCCCTCTGCCAAGGCAGCTGGCAAAGGAGAGGTTTAGGGCGGCTGCTTTTAAGGGCAGGCACCCTAAGACTGCCCTCTCTTAATGGGGAAACTGCGGGAGGCTCTAACCCACTCATTACAAACAGTGGTTCCCAAACTTGGCAACTTTAAGACTTGTGGACTTCAACTCCCAGAAGTAACCAGTCATGTTAGTTTTCCCAGAGCCGGTGTAACTGTCCCTAAACCAGTGTTTCTCAACCTTGTCAACTTGAAGATGTCTGGACTTCAACTCCCAGAATTCCCCAGCCAGCGAATGCTGGCTGGGGAATTCTGGGAGTTGAGGTCCAGACATCTTCAAGTTGCCAAGGTTGAGAAACACTGGACTAGACGCTAAGCGTTGTTAATCTGGGAGTTGAAGTCCAGACATCTTCAAGTTGCCAAGGTTGAGAAACACTGGACTAGACGCTAAGCGTTGTTAATCTGGGAGTTGAAGTCCAGACATCTTCAAGTTGCCAAGGTTGAGAAACACTGTTCTAGGCTGAGAAGCAAAACGTTTTCAAGGAAAGAAAGTCCAGGTGCCTTTTTGGGGGTTACCTGTCAGAAGTAAACAGTTGTAAAGGAGCCCAGACTTTTGCCCCTCAGCAGGGCACGGATGCCGTCCCAGCACATCGTGTCAAAGCAGCGTTTTTTCCCCCTTTTGCTGCTGTTTGGGAAGATTCCCAGATTTCGGGTTTCCCGACAGGGCAGGGCCAACCTACTTCTGGAGAAGCCGGGCGGCTGAGTTCACACAATGCCCTCAGCGAGGCTGCGCTGGGCTCGGCTGGCGAGTGACTCAAGGCGGGAGCCGAGCCTTCGCCCTGAGCCAAAAGGGGTTGTGTTCGGGTGCTCCTTAAGCCCGGCGTCAGGAGTGGCCGTGCGGACGAGTCCCAGGCCTAGAGGCGGTGTTAAGCAGGGTGGTTTTGGTCCTCGGGCGTCTCTTCCAGTCCTCTTCTTCCGGCTCCTGCGTTTCACCCAGGCTCCGCTGGCTCCCCACTCTGGAGCGGAGGAACAGAATCACGGGGTGGGAAGGGACCTTGGAGGTCTTCTAGTCCAACCGCGTGCCTGTGATAGGAGACCTTGTAAAATTTCAGACCAATGGCTGTCCGGTTTCTTCTTAACAAGCTCCAGCCACAGCTTCTGGTGGCAAGCTGTTCCGCTGGTCAATTGTCCTCCCTGTTAGGAAGTTCCTCCTTCGTTCTAGGCTGCTTCTCTCCTTGGTTAGTTTCCACCCATTGCTTCTTGTCCTGCCTTCAGGGGCTTTGGGGAAGAGGTCGACACCCCCCCCTTCTTTGGGGCAGCCCTCCAAATATTGAAAGGCTGCTCTCCTGTCCCCCCCTGGTCCTTCTTCCCACTCATTTCCAACTGGTGAGTTTCTCTCAATCAGGCGGCCCAACGAGGCTCCTCCTTCCCAAGCACAGATATTAGCAATAGCAATAGCAGTTAGACTTATATACCGCTTCATAGGGCTTTCAGCCTTCTCTAAGTGGTTTACAGAGTCAGCATATCGCCCCCAACAACAATCCGGGTCCTCATTTTACCCACCTCGGAAGGATGGGAGGCTGAGTCAACCCTGAGCCGGTGAGATTCGAACAGCCGAACTGCAGAACTGCAGTCAGCTGAAGTAGCCTGCAGTGCTGCATTTAACCACTGCGCCACCTCGGCTATTGGTGGAGAGGAGCTGTGAGGTCCCCCACATCCCTGACTCTGGGCACCCCCGGCCCTCCCTGGCTCCTCCACAGGGCCACCATCGTCCAGATGTGATGGGCTTGAAGATGCCAAATGGGTTTAAAAAGCCCCTAAAATGCTTCTGGGGAAAATCAAAAGCGGGGACTTTCTGTGAGTGTTTGTTGGGAAAGCCAACATGTCATGGTCTTCAGAAAGAAGGGAGTGGGAGAAGGTCTTCTGGCCTCTTCCCTCTTCCTCTTTTTCTTCCTCCTCTTCTTCTTTTCTCCTCTTCTTCCTGTTCTTCCTCCTTTCCTCTTCTCCTTCCCCTTCCCTTTCTCTTTCCCCTCCTCCTTCTCCTTTTGCTTATTCTGTCCCTAGGGTGTGTGTCTCTGCGACCACAGGGGCCACACCCTTTTTACGACGGTCACAGTGTCCTAGGGTTTATACGATCCCCTTTTGTGACCTTCCCACCTACCCAAAATCAACGGGGAAGCCAGATTCACTTAACAGCGGTGGCAAGGAAGGTGGTAAAATGGGGCGAAACCTAGCCACTGCCTCGCTTAACAGCAGAAATTTTGGGCTCAACAGTGGTCATAAGTCAAGGCCTGGCTGCATTGGATCTGTTTGCAGAGCGGTCCCCGCAGGGTTTGAGACCCCGCTTGTCTAGGTGGGTCCTGAGATGCGTTTCTTGAGGAGGCTGGCTAGCCTAGTGGCCGGAGGAGGAGGAGACTGGGCTGCCTGTGGCCACAGCCTTGCCCGTCGCGACCCCCTTTTCCGTCTCTGCTTCCCCGCCAGGTGGAGGAGGAGCTTCAGGAGCAGGAGTTCCTGGATCGCTGCTTCCAGGAGATGCTGGACGAAGAAGACCAGGACTGGTTCATTCCATCCCGCGACCTGCCTCAAGGCATCGGGCAGCTCCAGCAGCAGCTGAACGGACTCTCGGTCAGCGAGAACACCCACAGCCACATCACGGAAGACATTTTGGTAAGGAGGGAGCCGATTTTTTAAAAAAACACCTCTTCCTTTATTATTTTATTGTAAAAACTAGAGGCGAAGATGCTGGGCCCCCCTCTCGGCAGGTGGAGAGTTCAAATCCTAGGCAGCAGCTGATGTTTCTCCGGTGTGCCGAGTCGAGAGAATCCAAGGAAAGGAAAGGGTTAACTTTGCTTCCTCTGCTTGGAGCCTGAGTCACTCTGGTCCCGCCTCCTCTGCCTGAGCATGCCCAGTTTTGACTCAGTCTCGGAGCAGACCAGGCGCACAGAAGCGCCGCGGGTGGAGAAGAGCAGAGTTCCTGGGAGTCTTCAGATCAGTGAGGCCCACATCGCAAGGAGCCTCTGCCACTTGCGAACGGCTAGGCGAGCTTCCCCAGTCCTTTGGGGAGCCACCTGACTTAATTAGCCCCACAGCTGACCGGTGAGCTTCCGAAATAGCCGCGGCAGCCACATTACTAATTACCGGGATTAGCGATTTTAAAAAACATGATGCAAACGCACAGCTGGCCGGGCTACAGCTGTTCGACCGGCTGAATTCGGCCAGCTACGATTGTTTACCCCACCGGCTGTGGCCCAGTCACCAGAAGACGCTTGGGCTGAGCCCCCATAGCCAGTCTAAAATTTCCACACATGTGACCAGGCAGAGTCTCGAGGCCCCTAGGAGAAATGCTCAGATAGCAAAGGGGGGCGGGGGGCAGAGTCACTGCCCGGTTCAGGCTGAGCATCCTCCAAGCGGCGGAGAAACAGAGAGAGAGAAATAAAGCCGCGGCCGCAGAGGGAGACTTGTCTGACCACCAGAATTCAGCAGCATCCGAGGCGAGTGTGGGGGGATCGGGAGCCCCCTACCCAGAACCCAAATTGCTCACAAGACTCCAAAGGGTGGCAGTCGGGCACTTAGAGGAGCAGCGGCCCAAAGAATAGCCGGAGGAATTCCCTCGAAAAGGAGGCCAGCAGGCGACCAAAGGCCACGGGGGAGAGATTTGCCATGGCGGAGAAGGGATCGGAGCGAAGGACGGAGGGCAAAGCAAATGGAGAGGAAAGGTTTGGAAATTCCAATTTCCCCCCCAGCGTTTACAGAGCGGTCACTCAACAAACGGCCGCCGGTCGAGCGCTGGACTCCTCCCAATGTTGACCCTGCGTAACTTTAATCTCTCTTCTCTCCCCTCCCTCTTTCCCCCCCCCCCCCACCCCTCGTTTGCAGAGCAAAAGCACCTTAAACCCGGACGCCAAGGAGTTCGTCCCTGGGGTGAAGTACTGAGCCCTCCGGTCTCCTTCCTAAAGACTTTTTTTCTGCTGTGGGTGGGTGGGGGGATGGGGTGGGGGGAGCGGGGCCCACCGGCACGGGTGGGAAAGAGACTCTTTGCCGGCCAGCCGGAGGCCTCCTAAGCTACTTTCATCCCTCGTCGTCTTGCTGCATTGGGACACTTGGCAACCGAGTGGAGAGAAGTGGCGCTCGCCGTGGGACAGCGCCAACGGGCACCTCCGGGCGGGGGTCCCTACCCGCCCCCTCCTCTGCTTTCTGTTAAAAGAGTCTCCAGCCTAGCCTGACCACCAGCAGCGTTTTCTGCCCCTCCCCTCGGTTTTAGCTGCTCCTCCGGGCAGGAATTGGGACCTGGGTCGCAAGGGTAGGCGAAGGTGCCCCCCTCCCCTCCTTCCTCGGTGGACGTTTGCAAGCACAGCGGGCACGCGGCCTTCGACTGCTGGGCGTTTTCTGCTTCTCCAGCTTTAGGGGCAGCCCCTTCCTCTGATTTGTTTTTTTTGCCCTGGGTGGGTGGGTGGGGTGGAGGGCTTCGATGGGAAATGGGGCCAGCCCCTCGCGGGGTGTTTGGGGACAGGGAGGCTGGGCCTCTGTGGCCTTGGATGGATGTTCCCTCCGTCCGGTGGCCGACCGCTGGGGGTTCTCCTTTGGAGGGAAAGAGGGGGGTGGGTTTTTTAGAGGAGCCGATACGTTAAGGGGTGCTGGGCGTTGGGTGTAGCCCCCCCCCCCGCCATTTTCTACCCTTCATGTCTCTTCTACAATCCTAAAAGTCTTAAAGAGCTTCCAATCTTGGCAATTTGAAGACTTGTGGACTTCCAACTCCCAGAATTCCCCAGCCAGCTTTTGCTGGCTGGGGAATTCTGGGAGTTGAAGTCCACAAGTCTTCAAATTCACCTAGGTTGGAGATCCTAGAAGGATGGTTAGGAGCCATTGGTGGTTCCTCCACCAGAGACATCCTCACGTTGGCCATCTGGAGCCCCCATCTTCCGCCCCCTTCTCCCATGGAGCCCATCCATGCCCACTGCCACTCCCACCCACCCCCCGCCTGTGAAAAGGACGACCTGGCGCCCATCCGAGTCAGGGGTCTCCCAACGTGGCCACTTGAAGGTCTTGTGGACTTCCACAAGTCTACCAACGTTGGTCATCTGAAGAGGAATCTACTCCCAAACTCAAGGGGCTCTTCGTAGGAGACAAGCTTCTTGTCAGGATGGCGGGCGAGACCTCCTCCTCTTCTTCCCCCTTTGCTGAGTAACATGGCTCCTCTTCTCAGCCCCCTAAGTCATGGGTGGGGAGCTGGGACCCCCCTAATAACCCTCCTAATAACCTCTGGACTTCACTGCAGGAATCCCTGAGGCTCAGGGATTCTGGGAGTCGAAGTCCACAAGTCCTAACGGGGCTGTGGTGCCCGTCTCTGCCCTCAATCTTCACTAAGGCCAGCCTTCCTCCATCCGCTCCCTTCCCAACAGTTCACCCCACCCTGCCGCCGTGACCCCTGGCATGATGGGGCTTGTAGTCCGGCTCCTGCAGAAAATCCTGGCAGGGGACAGGTCACCTGGGACTCCTTCCCTTCAGCACCTGTGCAGGTGCTGCTTTGAAGGGACCCAGCCTGCCCCTTTCTTCCCTTCCTCCGTCTCCTCCTTTCCTCCATCCTCCTTTTCCTTCCTTTCCTCCATCTCCTTTTCCTTCTGTTTCTTCCTTTCCTCCATCCTCCTTTTCCTTCCTTCCCCTCTTTCCTCTGTTTCTTCCTTTCCTCCATCATCTCCTTTTCCTTACTCCCCCCCTTTCATCTGTCTCTTCTTTTCCTTCCTGGAGACGGCTGCTTGCAAGCACAGCTGGGTCAACATCAGGATCTCCTTCCCCAACCCTTTCGAGGCAAAATTGACATAGGAGTTACAGACAGGAGGCAAAAAAAAAAAAAAAAGGTCAAATTCCCCCCCCCCCTTTCTGGGGCCTGGGTTTTTTTGGGTGGGGGGCGTAGATGGAACAGGAACAGCTCCGGATTCTGGCTTTTTAAGCTTTGCGTGGGGCCGATAGATTTCTCCGCCTTGGCTGGTTTGATGGGAAGCGAGGGGTAGGATGGTGCAAGCCCCCCCCCCTTTTCCCCTCGCCCCGATCTTCCCCCCCCCCCCAAGGAAGCCTTTGCCCATTTTTACAAGACTGCATTCTTCAATAAATGGATTTTGAGCTGGGTGTGGTGGCCAGGGTCTCATTGGGGTCTTCCCGCTCGTGCAGGAAACGGTCAGCTGTCCCCCCAGGGATGCCAGCCTGGTTTTGGGGCGGGGGCGGGGGGGGCAACGGGCCAGGGGACAGCTGGCAAGACAGACTGGGAAGCGGGAAAAGCTATGGGGCAAGACTCGGTTGCAAGACCTTTTAGCTAAACTTCAGTCAAGCTTTACCCCGGGGGGGGGGGGGCGCTTCAATGCCTTTGCTTTAGTTTAGGCCCCCGGTTCTTGACGACTCCCCGGCTGGTGACCGTCCAACTGGGCTGCTGAGCCCCTCCATGGCGGGTTGTCTTTGGGCCCAAGGTGTGACGACCGGTGGGAACATTCGGTCTGGGATCAGCAACAACTGGCCGGATTCCCCCGTCCCCCCCCTTTTTCAGGACATGGAGAGTACAAGAGAGCCCCAAATTTCCGTTGCTAAGCCAGACGGCTGTTAAGTGAGTTTTGCCCCCATCTTGCCACCTTCCCTGCCAGAGTTATTAAGTGAATGGCTTTGGTGGTGAAGTTAGTAACACGGCGGCTAAGCAAATCCGGCTTCCCTTGTCAGGTCCGCCAAAGAAGATCACATGACCCCCCCTGGAACGCTGCCAACCGTCATAAATATGAGATGTGGCGGGTCTGAGGTTTGATCATGTGACCACGGAATGTTGCAATGGTCATAAGTGTGAAAAACAGTCGCAAGTTCCTTTTTTTCCAGTGCCATCGTAATTTGAACGGTCATTTAATGAAGAGTCGTGAACAGAATTCGGGAGGGATGGTTGGAGGTCTTCTACTCCAGCCCCCTGCTAAATGTATGGCTGTTAAGGGCTCCCTGTATCCAGGCACTCTGCTGGGGGGGGGGGGGGTTATGGCCACTGAGACCACACTACTTTATTAAATGTGGTGTGTATCTGTGTGTGTCCCTCCCACAGCAGCAGAGAGAACCCACCTTTTGAACCCACCCCACCCCCCCAAAAAAAAGATGGTCTGGAGTTGCCCGTCTCTAGGCAAAGGAGTGAGTGTAGAAGACGTCCACGTTGGCTTTGTAGTCAGAGGGACGGCCTGGCCGATGTGCTTGGCCCCCAGGCTGGCCCCTCCCAGGGCCGAGGACTGCTTCAGCTTCAGCAGGCTGAACTTGGAGAAAGCCCCGTTGAGCTGCTGGCTGTGCGCCTGGCTGAGGACCTGGGTGAATCCTGGAAGAACAGGAGAACAAGAGTTGGAAGGGGCCTTGGGAGGTCATCTAGTCTGACCCCCCTGCTCGGGCAGGAAACCCTACACCCACTTCAGGATAACAAAGGGTTATCCAGTCTCTTCTTTAAAAGTTGGGATCATTCAACAACTTCTGGTGGCAAGCAGTTCCACTTGCTAATCGTTCTGTCAGGAAATGCCTCCTTAGTTCCAAGTTGCTTCTCCCCTGGATTAGTTTCCACCCGTGGTTGCTGCGTCTCCTGCCTTCGGAGGCTTTGGAGAATAGTTTGAGCCCCTCTTCTATTGTGGGCAGCCCTCAAATCCTGGAACTCTGCTGTGGTGAGAAGAGGGCCAGTGAATCCTTTCTCCCGTCCAGGCCCGAGCATGGGCCAGGCTCCATCTGCTTGCACAAGGGAAGACCCCACCCCACCGTGCCCACTCTATTGCATTTCCTACTTCAAGGGCAACTCAAGGACACTGGCCCTCCTTTTCATTGGGGCAGGAGTCTCCAACCTTGGGCACTTTTAAGACTGGTGGACTTCAACTCCCAGAATTCCCCAGCCAGCTGGCTGGGGAATTCTGGGAGTTGAAGTCCACCAGTCTTAAAAGTGGCCGAGGGGTTGCAGCTGACCCGGAAGCACATTCAGCCTTGTTGCAATCGGGGTCCTCACCGTCTCTCATCATCTCCCAGCTCTTCCACACGGATCCCACGCAGACGACGGGCAATCCTAAGTCCCCTTGGAGTAAGATCTGCGGGGAAACAAGCATCAGAAGCCGTGGGGATCTGTGCGCTGTCTTTTAATGCCCCCTCTGTCCAGGTTACGGGTAGTCCTCAACTTATGACCGCAATTGGGCCCAGAATTTCTGTTGGCCAAGCGAGACACTTGTTACTTTGGTTGTGCCTCGTTTTACGACCTTGTCCCAGGGTTAGGATCAATAGGGCTGCTTCATAAGCCCAAATTAACTTTGGGGTGTGCGTGTTAGGGAACGGAAGCAGCAATTGCCCCCAATCCTGCCTCTTCTGTCCACCCCAGATTGAGTTACCTGGTCGATTTTGGGCAGGACGGCCACGATATGCCGTGCCAGGACTTCTCCGGCCTTGTGGAAAATGTAGCGGCACAGGGGGTCCCCAGCCTCGGCACCTACGGAAGAGACGGAGAAAGGGTTCGGTCCCTTCTCTTGCGCCTCCCCGACCAGCCTGCAATATGCACACTCCCAGAGCATGGTTCTTTCTTACACAAGCAACTTGGGTAAAAATAATCTATCTGGGGATTGTGTCAGAGTATCTGTGGGACAGCCTATAACCGGATACTTTGGGAGCTGAACAGCATCACAACAGGGTCTCCAACACTGGGCGTCTCCTGTCACTTTCACAACAGAAGTCTGATTTTCCTTTTTGATAGCCTAATCGGTGTCTCACGTTTCACCGTGACCCGTCAAAACCGCGGTCCACAAAAGCGCGCTCGACGAAAGCGCGTACGTGACGTCATCACAACGCGACGCAAAAAATTAAAAATTGAAATAAAAATAAAATTAAAGCAAGCCGATTCACATAAACGTTAGGGTTAGGTTAAGGGTTAGGGTTAGGTTTAGAGCGTTAGGGTTACGTTTAGCGTTAGGTTAAGGGTTAGCGTTAGGTTTAGCGTTAGGTTAACGATTAGGTTTAGGGTTAGGTTTAGGGTTAGGTTAAGGGTTAGCGTTAGGTTAAGGGTTAGGTTTAGGGTTAGGTTTGGGGGGGTTAGGGTAAGGTTTTCGCTTTAATTTTACATTTATCGATCACGTGATGACGTCACGTACGCGCTTTCGTCGAGCGCGCTTTTGTCTACCGCGGTTTTGTGGTGGAACCACGTTTCACAACTTGAGTGGACTTCAACTCCCAGGATCCCCTCCTAGCTGGCATGCTTTAAGGTAGGTGGACTTCCACTCCCAGAATCCCCCAGCCACTAATAGCTGGCCACGCCTGGTGATACACAAAATCAGTTGTCTCTCAACCTGGCAACCTCATGATGGGTGGACTCCAGCTCCCAGAATTCCCCAATCCTGCAACTCCCCAATACTGACAGGAAAAAAATCTTTCCTGTGCTGACTCAGCGTAGTCCAAGAACTTGATTAAGCATCATCCTGAGAAGGGACCCTGCAGTTTTTTTCCCTGGCATCCTAAAGTTACTCGTCCCTTTGACCTGCAGCCCACCTTCAGCCAGTTTCCGGCAGAACCCGGCAAACTTGGACTTCTCAAAGGTCCTGTAGAGGTGAGTTAGGAGCCCCATTCGGTCGGAAACCTGTGGGAAAACATGAAGAAAAATTTCCTTTTTCTTCCTTCCTTTTTTTCCTTTTCTTTCTCCTTTTCCAATTCCCAAACATCGTGTTACAATAAAAATGATTTGGACTACTTAGTTTGGCTACTGCAAGAAGATCACTCCGACTCACTTAGAAGCAACGGTGCGACAAAAGTGGCAACAATGGTACATTGGAAGATTTTCAAGGACTATCATTTGTCTGCAAGCAAGAACTGGTGGGAGCATAAAATAGACATAATGACAGATGTTCTGTCCCCCCTTCTCCGCTCGTTAAACAGACGACAGGCAAACAACTTAAAAGGAACTCTCTTTATCAGTTCTCGGCTCAAACTGGCTGTGAGCCCAAAAATAACATAAATAAAGTCTCTGACGAGATAACAGAATACTAAACAAAAACTCTTACAGGCGCAATGCACTTCTCCAAGTGTAGCCTTGAATCAGGGCTACAGGAAACACAAAGCACTTCTCCAAGTGTATCTTAAATAAACCACGACTGGTGATCAATCAATGTTGAACGAACCAAGGAACGTTGACTCCTGCAACTAGGGCGTGGCACCATCAGTCCTTTTATCCCCAGAAGATGCCCCTAACGAGCCCCAGCTGCATAATTAATCTTGCATCCCGAAAAGACTCACAGAAGACGTCTGCTGAGTCACAACAGATAGAAAAGGAGGGAACCGAATTGATCTGGGACTTCAGAATCCAGCCACATAACACCCAGATTTAACAAGTGTGGATCAGAAAGACCAACATCTGGATAGTGGAGCATGGCAGGACTTGGGAAGACGGCTGTTCGCTTACCTTTGCAGGCACGCCAGTAGCAGGCTCCGCCCACCCGCCCAGACACCATCACGTCTCTTTTTGACCCACGGAAGGTCCTGTGCATGCGCGGAGGTAATGCGTGCGAGCGGAGCTAGCTAGTGTACAGGCTCACATTACTACCGAACCCGGTAGCAAAAGTAAGTTGATCTCACTCCTGTGTATCCCCCCCCTGGGGTACCCACAGCCTTCCCAATGGGGGGCTTCCTGCTTTAGCTGCCCTCCCACTCCCACAGACGCCAGTGGAGGGTGATGCTAAAGGTTTGGGGATGGGGGGGAGAGGGACCTTTTGCTTACCTGGAAGTAGTCAAACATGGCTTGCTTGACGTAGCCGATGTCGTGCGGTGGGGCCTCCAGGTTGTCCAAGGCGTCAAACACAATCTTCACGGCCCGGTGGGCAATCCAGTAAGCTGCCAAGAGGCCAAAAGAGACGGTCAGCCTGTGGGCTGAACTCTGTCTTCATCCCCAGCCACGCAACGCATCAACCTCGGGGCTCCCAAGGAAGCTTCTGCCCCACCATAACGGAGACACCCGCCTAGATACAACGGGTGGCGGCTCCGTCATTGGAGGTCTTCAAGGAGGCACTGGACATCCACTTGTCTGGAAGGAGAGAGCCGTGATGGCAAACCACGTGTGCCATGGGTGGCATGAGCCATATGTGCCGGCACGCGAGCCATCAGCTCCAGCCCGTGCGCCAGCTGATTTTTGGCCTTCCAGAGGGCCAGGAAAGGCCGTTTTCACCCTCCCCAGGCTCTGGAGGCTTTCCTGGAGTCTGGGGAGGGTGAAAACGCCCCCCAAAGACCCCCGGAGGAAATACCAATGCCCAGAAAAATAAAAACCCATTATTAGCTCTTCTGCTCTCCATACACCTCTTTCTTCTACCTCTCTCCTACCTCCTTTCTTCCCTCCATCATCCTTTCCTACTCTACTTCCCCTTCCTTTCTCCTTCTCCTCTCTCTGCATTCCACTCCTCCTCCTCCTCTTCATCTTCCCCCCTTACCCTCTCTCCTATCCCTCTCTTCCCATCTTTCTTCTCTCCTCTGTTTCCCACTCTTCTACATCCTTTCTTCCCTCCATCCTCCTTTCCTACTCCACTTCCCCTTCCTTTCTCCTTCTCCTCTCTCTTCATTCCACTCCTCCTTATCCTCCTCATCTTCCCCCCTTACCCTCTCTCCTATCCCTCTCTTCCCATCTTTCTTCTCTCCTCTGTTTCCCACTCTTCCTCTCATTGGTGTATTTCAGCTTCTGAGCAAACTCCATTCTATGTTGATGGTATTTATGCTTCCATATCCATATAAAGTTTTTATTTTCCATTTTCATAACATACAATCACATGTATACTATTACATAGCCAATATCCTATTGTATTAAGTAGTAATTACTTGTCCTCAACGCCCAGAAAGATAAAAACCCATTATTAGCTCTTCTGCTCTCCATACACCTCTTTCTTCTACCTCTCTCCTACCTCCTTTCTTCCCTCCATCATCCTTTTCTACTCTACTTCCCCTTCCTTTCTCCTTCTCCTCTCTCTACATTCCACTCCTCCTTATCCTCCTCATCTTCCCCCCTTATCCTCTCTCCTATCCTTCTCTTCCTATCTTTCTCCTCTCCTCTGTTTCCCACTCTTCCTCTCTCCTATCCCTCTCTTCCCATCTTTCTCCTCTCTGTTTCCCACTCTTCCTCCCATTGGTGTATTTCAGCTTCTGAGCAAACTCCATTCTATGTTGATGGTATTTATGCTTCCATATCAATATACTTAACATATCTTAGTTTTAAAGAAAAAAATAAGAGAAGACAGTATGCATGTGCAATCATATTACTTTAAAATCTAACACCCCTGGTCAAGCCTAATATACATCCCTCCCTACCCCCCCCCAGCCTTCCCTCCCCCGACTTCCCAGAACCCATACACGGTATAAATCTTTAACAAAAACAGTCTAAAATATATTCAAAAAAAAGAATAGAAAATTGACAACATCTTTACATTGAACTTAGCTCCTCCTTGCTAGGCTAACTTTCCAAGTGACAATAAAGTTATTCTAAGTCATGATCTGGTGGAGGGTTCTGGAATCTCAAATATGGCCATCGAGAGAGATGGGGCCAGGTGACAGGATCCAGCCCAGAAGCAGCTGGATACGGGAGAAGGTCTGGAGACTTTCAACATACAATGAACGGTTGCGTGAACTGGGCCTGGCTAGTCTAGTGAGGAGAAGGACCAGGAGAGACAGGAGAGCATCTTCCAATACTTGAGGGGCTGCCCCAGAGAGGGATTAGGGGGTCAAGCTATTTTCTAAGTTACCTGAGGGCCAGGCAAGGAAGAATGGATGGAAACTGATCAAGGAGAGAGATTCAACCTAGAAATGAGGAGGAACTTTCTGATGGTGAGAACCATCAACCGATGGGACAGAAGTTGCCTTTGGAAGTTGTGGGAGCTTCATCCCTGGAGGCTTTCAAGAAGAGACTGGACTGCCATCAGTCAGAAATGGTGTAAGGTCTCCTGCTTGGATGGGGGGTTGGACTGGATGACCTACAAGGTCCCTTCCAACTCTGTTAATCTGTTAAGGTCTGGATCTCCCAAGAGATCCCCAGTGGATCCAAGAAGTTTTTCTGCCCATGTCAGAGAAACAGTGACCGGACTTTTGCCAGAAGTGCAAAATGATCTGTTAGGGAGATCCTGGATCGGGGGGGGCTGTTTCCTCACCTGATCCTTCATCCCCCATCATGTGGCCCCATCCTCCACAGCTGATCTGGGAGCCGTCGGGATTGATGAGTTTGCAGTTGGAGCCGGTTCCTGAGATGAGAACCACGCCACCTGGAGGGGGAAAGAGATGCCCACGAAGGGAGTCGTATGACGAAGACCGTGGGGACGGTGCAACGGTCGTAAGTGTGAAAAATGGCCCTAAGGAACTCTCTTCAGTGCTGTTATAACTTCAAACAATCACTAAAGAAACCGTCGCAAGTCGAGGACTACCTGTATTGGGGGGGGTCCAAGTAATTTTGGCCCCCTTTTTTAGCAATCATGTTACTCATTTAAGAACGGCCGTGATGGACAGCTTAACAACTCTGGCAGGAAAGGTCGTAGAATGAGACAAAATTCATTGAACAAATTTCTCACGTAGCAACATAAATTTGGGGCTCAACTGTGGTCCTAAGTTGAGGACTGCCTGTAGTATCCTCCGTGGATACCCTCGTCAGCAGAAGCAACAATGGGAGCTCAGAAAAACAATTATGTTAAAAAAAAAACACCGAAATTAATCAAGTGCTCCACTATCAAATAAAACCCACAAGAACCGGTGAGCCTCCGAAAACCAAGCTAAATCTAAAAACACTGGAGAATTCCTGGCACTTGGACAAGTCGGTCATCAATAGGCCCATAAAAATAAACCACATTTACGCACCGTTAGAAAGAGAGAATGCAAAAGCTAAGGAGGAAACAAAAAGACCAGAAGCAGCCAAGACCCAGATAAACGGGGATTAACACCAGACAAACAATCGAGCAGGAAGCCGGAAATCAAGGAGCTATCAAAAGAGAAAAACCACAAAATTGGGAGGGGGAAAGGCCCACGCTTCCTTGCACTGATGGCGGGAACTAATTGGGTTACGAAGTGCCTGCAAAGAGATAAACAAGCTCAGAGAGCACCAAGAGAAGGGAGGGAGGGAAGGAGGGAAAGAATAGGAAGGAGGGAGGGAGAGAAGGAATAGGAAGAAGGGAAGGAAGGGAGGAAGGAAGGAACGTGACCCGTCAAAAGCGCGGACGGCAAAAGCGCGATCGACAAAATCGCGCCTTTGACGTCATCACAGCGCGACGAAAAAGATCGAAAAATTCAAATAAAAATTAATAAAAATTAAATTAAAGCAAGCCGATTCACATAAAGGTAAGGGTTAGGTTAAGGGTTAGGGTTAGCTTTAGAGCGTTAGCGTTAGCGTTAGGGTTAGGATAAGGGTTAGCGTTAGGTTTTTCGTTACTTTAACGGTTAGGTTTAGGGTTAGGTTTAGGGTTAGGTTAAGAGTTAGGTTTAGGGTTAGGTTTAGGGTTAGGTTTGGGGGGCTTAGGGTAAGGTTTTCGCTTTATTTTTACATTTTTCGATCTTTTTCGTCGCGCTGTGATGATGTCACAGCGCGCTTTTGTCGAGCGCGATTTTGTCCTACGCGCTTTTGTGGTGGAACCGGAAGGAATAGGGAGGGAGGGAAGGGAGGGAGGGAAGGAATAGGAAGGAGGGAAGGAAGGGAGGGAGGAAAGAATAGGGAGGGAGGGAAGGGAGGGAGGGAAGGAGGAAAGGAATAGGAGGGAAGGAAGGAAGGAGGAAAGGGAGGGAGGGAGGGAAGGAATAGGGATCGAGGGAAGGGAGGGAGGGGAAATGAATAGGAGGGAAGGAAAAGGAAAGGAAGGAAGGAAGGAGGAAGGAAGGGAAGGAGGAAAGGAATAGGAGGGAGGGAGGGTGGCGGGAAGGAATGGAAGGGAAGGAGGAAAGGAATAGGAGGGAGGGAAGGAAGGAATAGGGATCAAGGGAGGGAGGGAAGGAATAGGAGGGAGGGAAGGAATAGGGATGGAGGGAAGGAAGGAAAGGGAGGAAGGAAGGAGGAAGGGAAGGAGGAAAGGAATAGGAGGGAGGGAGGGAAGGAATAGGGATCGAGGGAAGGGAGGGAGGGGAAAGGAATAGGAGGGAGGGAAGGAATAGGGATCGAGGGAGGGAGGGAAGGAAAGGAAGGAGGAAGGAAGGGAATGAGGAAAGGAATAGGAGGGAGGGAAGGAAGGAATAGGGATCAAGGGAGGGAGGGAAGGAATAGGAGGGAGGGAAGAATAGGGATGGAGGGAAGGAAGGAAGGAAAGGAAGGCTTACCGGTGTTGGTAGCAGTGGCCATGGCTCCAATGGCATCGGTGGTGATAAAGTAATTCTCGCTCAGATGGGGGAAGCGGCTCTTCATGTCCTCAATGAGCTTCTCGATGGCTTCCTTCTGCTCCCCTCCACTCAGGGAGAGACCCTGCAGCCACAGGCAGCCACACTGTGAGCCCCCAGCCGCACATCAACAGCCCCCCCTCCCCACAGCCCAGGCTGCCCCAGATTCTGGAGGAGGCAGCCCCACCGCGTACCAGCGCTAGGGGGAAATCCTGGGGGGAAGGCAGCAGGAGGACATCCCCTCACCTTCCCTGGGTGATCTTCAGGTGTCATGGACTACGGGTAGCTGCGGTCCCACATCTGGAACCCCTGGACGGAGGCGTCCCTTGGACCTTTTCTAATAAACTCCCTGGGCTTCAGGGGGGGGGGGGGAGCTCGGGAAGGAAGCCATTCCTACTTTCACTTCCACCTAAGGACCACCAGCTGGGCCTGAGGTCCCCTCTCAACTTCTCTCCCTGCCCAAGGGAAGGGTAAAGCCTACGAAGAAGAACCGAGGCAGGAATTGGGTAGGTCTACTTGGGTGAAAAGAAGGGGTGATGTGATGGCGGTGTTCCGATATTTGAGGGGCTGCCACAGAGAAGAGTGCGGGGGGGGGGCCTCCACCTCTTCTCCAAAGCCCCTGAAGGCAGCACAAGAAACGATGGATGGAAACTCATCAAGGAGAGAAGCAATCTGGAACTAAGGAGAAGATTCCTAACAGGGAGGACAATTAACCAGTGGAACTGCCTGCCTCCAGAAGTTGTGGGTGCACCACCACTGGAGGATTTTAAGAAGAGGCTGGACAGCCATTTGTCCGGGATGATAATAGAGTCTCCTGCTTGAGCACAGGGGGTCAGACTAGAAGACCTCCAAGGCCCCTTCCAACTCTGTCGTTCTCTGATTCTGTAAGGATCTCCTGCTTGAGCAGGGGGTCAGACTAGAAGACCTCCAAGGCCCCTTCCAAATCTGTCATTCTCTGATTCTGTAAGGATCTCCTGCTTGAGCAGGGGGTCAGACTGGAAGACCTCCAAGGTCCCTTTCCAACTGGTACCTCTGCACACCCTGGGCCAGCAGCATCACAGCCAACCAGGACGATGCCAAAATGTTGACTGGCAAGTGGCATCATCACAAAAATAGTGCCAAGGGGGCTTGCACCCCAACCTCATGTCCCACGCATGGTGATGCCAACATACATGAGGCCTGCAGCCATATTCCTTTTGGATTTTTGGCCTGCCATACTTTCTATTCTTCTACTATGCCTTTTCTATGGTGAGAAAATGGGACTTGGGGATTGTATGGAGTTAGATGCGATGTAGCCATAACAACATTCTTTCTACAAAGCCAAGGTCATCCTTTGTCTCTGCACAGCTGCACCTGATCGGAACTGGATGGGTGGAAGCTGCCAGCATGGCAGTGGGAGATTGGACCATGGGATGGACTTGTGGGTGTGGGGGGCAAGATCTGGAACTTCCAACTAGGTGTGGAAAACTTGGAAACTTTCAGATTCGGGTTTTCCCAGATGTGCCAACATGGCTCTCTTCATCAATTGGGACTTTGAGGAATGCTTTGCCTTGGACTCTGATTTACTTTTGGGTGCTGTTTGGGATCCAGATGTTACCTTCTTCAACCCACCCACCCTAAGGCCCATGAATGGCTGCAAAATGACAACTGGGGTGGGTGGTGGGTGGTGGCTTGAATGGAAAGGGGGCGGGAGACTCACCAGCGATCGAAGGGGGACCTGTGGGTCGCCCCCAGCCTTCCTTTTGGCATATTGGACCATGGCGTCTATCCGTTCCAGGCAAGCGTCCGAGCCAACCAGCTTCTCGCCCCCGAGGGGAAAAAGAGACAACCTTCCATTTGCACACTTACGCCCCTCCTGGCACACTTAAGATGCTCACACCCGTATTTAAATCTACCCGGCTCTCCCTCTGCCCCGGGATTCCCACTGTATCTTAACTAATCTTCACAACAACTTCCCTCAATGCTCCCCCCCCCCCATCTCTATTGGAGAGGGGGTGTCTCCTTTCGGCCTCCCCCACTCTCAAGCCCAGGCTGGCATCTGGCAATAGAAACACAGCCCTGCCAAGCACAGCCAGCAGGTGGCAGCTAACAGCTATCTATCTATCCTACTCTATCTACTCTACTCTACTCTTATCTATCTATCTACTCTATCTATCTCTCTATCTCTCTATCTACTCTATATATCTATCTATCTAATCTTTCAATCTATCATTATCTATCTATCTATCTACAGTATCTATCTATCTATCTATCTATCTATCTATCTATCTATCTATCTATCTATCTATCTACTCTATCTATCTACTCTATCTATCTATCTAATCTTTCAATCAATCAATCAATCTATCTATCTATCTATCTATCTATCTATCTATCTATCTATCTATCTATCTATCTATCTATCTATCTACAGTATCTATATCTATCTATCTATCCTACTCTACTCTACTCTACTCTTATCTATCTATCTACTCTCTCTCACTCTCTCTATTTATCTATCTAGCTACTCTATATATCTATCTAATCTTTCGATTGATCAATCTATCTATCTATCTTTCTACTATCTATGTATCCTACTCTACTCTACTCTTATCTATCTATCTACTCTCTCTCTCTCTCTCTCATCTATTTATCTATCTATCTAGCTACTCTATATATCTATCTAATCTTTCGATTGATCGATCAATCAATCATCTATCTATCTATCTGTCTGTCCATCTATCTATTGATCTATCAATCTATCATCTATCAATCTATCTACTCTATCGATCAATAGATCATTCTATCATCTATCTGTCTGTCTGCCTGTGTGTTTGTCTGTCTATCTACTCTTATCTATATCTATCTATCTATTCTATCCACTCTATCTACTCTATCTTATCTATCCATCCCCCTCTCCACCTATCATCTGTCTGTCTGCCTGCCTGTCTATCTGTCAAGAGCCCTGGTGCCACAGTGATTAGAATGCAGTACTGCAGATGAACTCTGCCCACTGCCAGCAGTTCGATCCTGACCAGCTCAAGCCTTCTCTCTTTCCAAGGTGGGTCGAATGAGGACCCAGTTGGGGGGGGGGAATGTTGACCCTGTCAACCACTTAGAGAGGGCTGGGAAGTGGCAGAAGGGCCGTTGATGTTTAAATAGTATTTTCCAGCGCAACCTTCCCAAGGAAGATTGTCAGAGCTGGGAGTTTTTTTTTCTACGTGCATAGGAACGAAAGCAAGATCAAGCAGCTCCCCCTACTCACATTTTCCCTTTGCCTCCCCCCCCCACCCCAAGAAGGAGGGCCCCATCCTCACCCAGTGGTTGGTGCAGGGCCCCTCGGTCTGGGCCAGGATCTTGCCATCTTCACAGAGCAGCACCACCTTGGAGTGGGTCCCCCCCCTGCAGGGGAAGAAAAACCCCCACTTGAGGGGCCGCAGGAGACGGGCCTGTTGCCCAGCTTGTCAGGGGTCAGTCAAGTCCTCGACCTATGGCCACAGTGGGGCCCAAAATCTCT